>NC_067141.1:46958965-47136465 GCF_903995435.1 Acomys russatus | reverse complement strand
ATACCATCCAGGACCACCTGACAAAGTGGACTGGGCCCTCCCACATCAGTCATTAATCAAGAAAACAAACTACAAACTTCCCTACAGGCTAATTTTATGGAGGCATTTTCTCAACTGAGGGTCATTCTTTCCAAATGAGTCTTGTGTCAAGTTGACATAAAACTAATCAACACACAAAGTATGTCAGGGTGGTTCTTATGATTGGCAAAAAGAGGAACAAGACTGAATAAAACTCATCCCTTCTCTCCTACTTAAATTTCATTTCCATTAAGAACATATATTTATTGTTTTTGTTGAACTAATTTCCTCCTCCTTCTCTCTCTTCTTCCTCCTCTTCTTCCTCTTCCTCCTTCTCCTTTCTTCTTCTTCTTCTCCTCCTTCTTCTTTTTTCTCCTCCTCCTCCCCTGTCCTCCTCCCCCTCTTCCTCCTCTTCCTCCTCTTCCTTCTTCTCCTTCTTTCTTCTTGTTCTTCTTTCTTTTCTTCTTCTTCTTCTTTTTCTTCTTCTTTTTCTTCTTCTTCTTCTTCTTCTTCTTCTTCTTCTTCTTCTTCTTCTTCTTCTTCTTCTTCTTCTTCTTTTTCTTCTTCTGACGTGTTCTCACTGTATACCCCTGGATAGCCTGGAATTTGCTATGTAGACCAGGCTGATCTCAAAGTGATCCACCTGTCTCTGTCTCCAAAGTACTGAGATTACAAGTGTGTGCCACTGTTCTTGGCTAGGAATGATTTTCATTTAATTATTACATTGTTTAATACATTATTGTGGGACTAATGTGTGGGCTGGGCACTTTTGTTTTTCTTATTTAGCAGTTAAGAGTTTCCAGTTAATGTCAATATCAATGGATTATTTTAACTCAACTGATTTTCCCTCTATGTATTGACTATAGTATGTGAGTTATTTGTGTATTTACACAGTCAGTGCAAACAATGATAAATTGTACATTGTATCTATCCCACTGCATCAGAAATAAAATTTAGGTATTATTGTACTTGGATTGCACCTAAGACTATGGTATACATGCTGGGCAAGTGGTTTTCCACCAACCTATACCCCCAGCCCATTATTTTAATCAAAACACGATTTAATCAGTTTTCTAGTTAAATATATACAGACTTTAAAGCTAAAATGAAGGCACTTCATTTGGGGCTGAAGAGATGGCTCAGCAACTAGGAGCATTGGCTATTCTTCTAGAGAACCCAGGTTTGATTCTCAGTGCCCATGTGGTGGCTGATAACTATCTGTAACTCTACTTCCAGGAGATCCAATGCCCTTTTTGGCTTCTGAGTGCACTACATGCACATGATGCGCAGACGTACATGCACATAAACTATAAATGAAAAAAATTAAATGAAGACATACAGTCCTTAGTGCTTAAGCCAAAGCAACTTAGAAAACAAAAAAACTGAGAATGTTGAAACGGCATAGTGAAGAGAAATTGCAATTTACTGCAGTATGACAGTGAAGATGATATTTGCATCTAAAAGTTGAGATTAAAAAAAATCCAAAGGTTTCCTGTTAATAATTATTTGCTAGGATAATTGCTTGTAATCCATATACAATTGTTTGAAACAGGGCTTGATCTCGTTACACACATGTGCACATATGTGCACACATGTGCACACATGTGAATGCATGCACAGACAGTGCTCCCAGGTGTTGAGATGGCTACAGGAGTTCTTTCTCTTAGGGAAATGGACTCAAAAATTATGAGTAGAATATAGAAAACACTTTTATAAGAGTCAAAATCTCTAGGCTTAAGCAGATGGTTACCCCGATATAGAAGACCTTCATGACACGAAGGGCTCACTCTTTGGTTAATGCAAAGCCCGAGTTGAAAGCAGAGAGAGATTTACTACTTGAAACAAATAAGAAGAGTGCTGGAGTAAGACTCTCTAGTGCAAAAAACATTAACAGTCATTTAGAGTGGCAGCACATGGAGGCTTGTCCCTAAGAGAACCTGCCTTATGAGTAACGCTAGCAATATCAAAGATCAATTTACCCAAAATTGGACAAACTAGAAGTGTATTGATGTAGATTTTGATGAGTCATGTACTATAAAAGCTGCCACCTAATTAATATTTAGTTCAGTTCCTATGACAGGATCTCCAGCCTTACGGAGAAAGGCTGTTTGCTGTTAACTCACTGCATTGAGAAATGCCTAGAAAACTGGTAAAGCACACTTCTGGGTGGGGCTGTGGGTGTGTTGTCAGAGACTGGCATGTGAGTCAATGAACTGGGTGGGGAAAGCCCAGCCTGAATGTGGATGGTAAGGACTGAAGGGCCAGAGACAGACTACAAAACAGAAAAGGGACGCCTGTGTCAACACATACCAAACCCTCTCTTGAGTGGATGCCACTTTTACCACTGCAGGTCCCTGTGGACATCCAATTTCACACGTTTCAGGCTTTGCATGGGGGCTTTCACCAGCCACTTTCCAAGATGCTCACTGGTCTTCAGCTTCCAACTGGGGCCGCATCATGTGTCTTCTTGTTCTGAGATGTCTACTTCTTAGACCAAGCTTGCTTAGCTGCCCAGCTCCCCAGCTAGCACGCAGGCATTGTAGGACTACTTAGCCTTAGGTGTTTTAAGTGACTCCAATGCATCCTCTTATAGTTATGAATACAACCATTGGTTCTGCCTCTCTGGAGAACTGTGACTAACACAGTTCTAAGTTGGAGTTAAAAGTTAACATCATGATACAGATGTCTAGAATTTTTATATCTATCAAAGAAACACACCTCTCCCACCCATACATATTTAATGATTAGTTTTTTATCATGATAACTAGGTTAGGCTAGAAATCTGGGTTTATTGGAGTTTTCAAATAAGAAAGATCTGGCCAGGGTAAGGCACCCTGATAATCCCAGCAGTCAGCAGGCTCAGACATGGAGTTAGGGGTTCAAGGCTGGCCTGGCTTACGTAGCAAGACTGTCAAAGCAAGGAAACATTCAAGAAAATGGTTTCCCTTCTGACCTTGTTCCGATGGCAGTTTGCTTTATTCCTGCGTTCCTGGCAACGCGTCTCTGAAAATGCTCTCACTCACATAGTTGAAACAGGCCACGTTCCTCAACAGCTAAGTCCGTTGGCTGCCTCTGTGCCTCTGCATTCCAAGACTCCCTTTACTTTCTTTGAAAATAAATAAAGAAAGAAATAAATATTTTTCCCTCCAAAATATAGGAAGGCCACCTTTGCTCTCTTGTCAGAAAGATGTTTTGTGAGAGAATGTTTACAAATACCTGCTAATGAGCACAAAACTGCAGTATCTACATGGCAATAATAAGGTTAGGGTCTCCGTTATGGATTGTTGCATCCCATCAGATTCCTTAGTCAAAGGAGGTGAAAGGTACAGACCTCTTTAGAATTGGATAACTTCAAAGAATCCTCTAAATACCTTGCATTGTATTTAAAGGAAGCTCTGGGACAGGGAGATGGTTGAGGCTGAAAGGAAAGAACCAACTCTGTAAGTTGTTCCCTGGCCTCCATATGCATGCTGTGGCATGTGTGTGCCTTTAAACATACATCCCACACACATGCGCAAACATACTCCCATAATAACAATAAAATTAAAATTTAAAAGCATGTCCAGAAATACTTTGGCTTATTTCAAAGATTTTTCACATTTCTTCCCAGCATATTTGAAGTGTATGGATTTGAAATCTACAAGGGGAAATTGGTACACCAAGGTCATGACAAAGAATGGAATTAATTGTACACTATCTTGCTGTTGCTATTGAATGACATAAATTTCACATTACCTAATTCTTATGTGTAGATTCATTGTAATAACACCCACTGTGTTAATATATGCAGACTCCTGCTCACCTACATGGGGTACTTAGACAAAGAGATGCATCCCATCCATTGCTCTTGGAGACAGAGAGCCTATACTTGGTGCCAGACAGGCATAGCCCAGAGAGCCATGGCCAGGAACCCAGTGTTTGGGTTCTGTATAAATACTTTTAATAACTTGTGTCCTCCATTTACTCTTAAAGACTCCATTAGGAGGCAAACATACAGAATTGAAGTTATGTGGCTTGGAGGGCAACCTTGGCCTGGCGCGCACTCTCTTCAGTGCAGTTTCCTCTCCCTCAGCCCTGTCCCACCCTTGAAAGATTTTCAGTGCAAACAAAGGCTTCCACCCCCTTCTCCGAATGCTCTGCTTAGGAAAGGCATGTTTAACCCCCCAACCCTCCCCCACCATTACTTTGGAATCAGAATCAAATCGAGCCCACCCAGGGCCACCACCTGAAGATTTTTAAAGCTCTCAGCCAATTTAATTTGCACTGAGGGCCAGTAACCCTGCATCTTGTTGTTGCAGAGTTTTTTCTTTAATTTTTTTTTTTTTTTTTTGTAACACCCAAAGAGGAGACAGATCATATGAGAGTTAAGGAGATATGGTTTTATTGTGAGCAGACTACTCGAATTAAAACCAATTTGTGGCTAAGAAAGATGATGTTTTTGTACCAGGGCTTCTCACCTCCTCACTGGTGGAGGCAGGAATAGAACCCATTTGTCCTGTGACTGTCACTTCTGGGTAACTATGTCCCATGTGACTTAGTCTCAGCTTAATGAAACCTTACCTCTGGCCGGCAAGAGCCCAACCAAGCCAGCCCTGCTGAGTGAGTCTAGCCAGAACTCCTACTCCTGATACCTGACGATCCCCCATATCTGACCGAATTCTTCATCCTCCACCACCTCCAGGTGAGGTCAGAACAGGAATCCAGTCAGGTAGGTTTAGCCAGAATCCTCCTTCCCTCTGTCTCAGTGACTTTCCACTCACTGTCCCTTGCTATAAATGTCCAGTTTTCTTCGTGAAGAATTGAGCCCCATACTCTTCCCTACTACAGAACTCCACCATACTGTACTACACGCCCATCTCCATAGTGCAATGTCCTCTCTACTATAATCTTCTGCACTGTTACGTCTTTTGTTACTGTTTGTTGTTGACACGGTGTCTTGCATTATAGGCTGGCCTGGAACTAACTATATTGCTTGGATGGGAACTCATGACAATCCTCCTGTCTCAGCCTTTGAGTGCTTATACTATGCTTGAGTCACCATGCCCTGTTCCAGCCTGCCTTTGAACAAGTGTTTTGAATAACCATTTGTTTAACAGTGGGCCCGTGGAGACTATCCAGGCAGGCTTAATCTAATCTCAAGAGCCCCATAAGAGCAGCCAGGAGCGGGAAGATCCCACTGCAGGATCTGAGGGTAGTAAGAACAAAGACCTTCACTGCAAAGAACTGGAGGAATCAGAGCGAGCTCCAGAGGAAGCAGCTGGCCCACAGAAGTCCTCTGGGTAAATCCTAGCTTATCTAGCCACGCCCCTCAGGTTTCTCATCTACACAACCGTGAGCTAAGCATAGAGTTTAAAGTTGTTGAGTTTGTCCAGCAATGGAAGCATACACTGGAGTCTCTTCTTCCACAGCGTCATATTAGGTATCCTCACACAGCCTGGCAGGAAGCAGGTCCTTTGGTTTGGAGGGTGAGGCATGGAGTGGTTTAGAGGGGGGCGGGAGGAGGGGTGTGAAGGAATTTGAGATAAGCACTCATCTCTGGTAATCATTCTAATGGAAGCTTTGCTTTCCTTACAAACTCAGTTAGGTTGTGTAAACATGCTTTTGTTTTAGTCCCAAGTGTGGCTTTTTAGTCTGGCCTTTAGTTTTTCCACAGCTGATAATTGCCTTGTGCAGGGCGTGGTCTTTGCCAGCTGGTAATGGCCTGCCTCATGCAGCACGGAGAGGAGCTTGGTCTTTGCCAGTTGCAATTAGTTTAATTCTGAGGGCTCTGAGGGGAATGAATACCAGAGCTTGAGAGAGAGGGGAGAGAGGGAGGGGGGTGGGAGGGAGAGAGGAGGAGAGAGAGGGAGAGAGAGGTGGTGGCTGGAAAAGACAAAGAAAGACATTTCAAGGGGGCGACTTGGAGGAGACAGAAGGAGAGATGGTTTCAAGGAACACTTGGAGGACGGCACTCCCAGAGAGAGAAAGAGATGCTTCAAATGACCCTAAGCAGCTGGGAGATGTAAAATGCTCCATGCCCCCCCTCTCCACTAACCTTTTTTCTCTCCTACCTAGTGATGGAAGGGATTGAGGTAGAGAAGGGAGGTAGAGGCAGTAAATACCCCAAATAAAATAGAGTTTAAAAACTAGTGTCGACACATCATAACCACACTGTACTGCTGAGTGGGTGCTGGAGACAGGCTAAGTGAAAAAGAGGAATAAAAGAGACCATGACTGCTCATAGGTATGGTAGAGGAGAAAGTTTATTGTAGATAAAAGGGAGAGCATAGCCAGAGGCAGGACATCTGACATCTAGAAGAGTCTAGAGTGGTTAGAGTGGTCCTGTGTGGGAGAGGGGTGAGAAGGGAAGCAGGTGCAGCAGCCAGGAGACCCAGAAGAGAGTAGGTGAAAAGGCCAGGTAACCCACGCACTTGCATTCTATAGGGAAGAACACCTAGGGGTATGGAAGCCCAACCTTTGGGCTGGAGAAGTTTAGTAGGTGGTGTATACCAGGCAAGAGGGCCCTGTAACCAGCTGGGAGAATGTGGCACTTGGCAGCCAAGTCCAATTTGATATGTTAAATAGACACTTCAGTCATTTGTCCCAGGCATTGTAACTGGATACTCGCCTTTGTCCATTGGTTCTCAATGGCATTATATTGTGGAGACTTTCCTTATTTAACAGATGAAGACATGGTGACCTAATATGGCAAGTGAATGGTAGGAGGGGTGCTGCAGAGGTTCAGATCAGGTGTGGGACTCCATGGCTTTGTGCTGAAGGTATTGAGCTAATGCTCTTGTGTGTAGCAGTCCAGACGAAATGACTTAAACAACTGAAAGTTGCCTCCCATTTCTGGAGTGGCAAGGCCTAGATCATGTTTAGCAGGGTCAGATGCTTCTGGGGACAGAGTGGGATGTTTCTCTGATTCTCTCTGGCTTCTTGGAACTTGTTGATAATCATTGCTGTTCTTTGGTCCAGAGACCTGTCACCTGATCTCCTTCTGCCTTCTTGTTTCCATACCTGTATTCACTAGGGGAAATTTTCTTATTCCTTTATGAGTATAGATATGTGAGACTAGGGCTTATACTAATGGCCTCATTTTAGTTTGATGGTCTTCCAAGACCATTTCCCTAGTTGAGTTGTGTTCACAGACCCAGGGAATAAGGACCCAGTGGGTTTGAGGAGGACATATTACAATCCATTATGAACCTCAAACTGCAGCTCTTATGTAAAGGCAAGAGATACATGAAATACCAATGATATATGAAATATGAAATATGTGCCATACAACAGATATGATATTGAGAGGTTTATTATGTGAGCATGGGGAGAGAAGGAAGGGGGGCCCAAGAGAGACAAAGACAGAGGAAAAGAGGGAAAAGAGTGGAGGGAGAGGTAGGAAGAGAGAGGGGTAAGTGGGTTTGTCCTTTTATATACTCCTGGTCAGGGCCATGCCCAGTGGCAGGTAGGCAATGACATCACAGGATGCTAGGCAGCCTGGGGTGAAATCTGAGCAGTACACAGCTGTTTGCATCTGGGCATTGCCTTGCTCCAGTAATCCCTGACTTGGAGATTGGTATTAACATGAAGCCCTTGGAGAAGGATGGAAGGGACCCTGTTTTCTTGGCTTTTCAGTCATCCTGTTTCTTATCGTTCTATCCCAGGTCTGTAGGATGTCCTGGCATCTTCAGGACCTACAGAAAGGAAGTTGTCAAATGATTCTGTGAGGTCACCCTGACTGGCTTTGTGGTCTCAGTCCTGTCTCTGCCACGCACAGCTGAGGGCACAGTGGCCTCTGGTTGCCACTGGGCCAGAGGGTTAGCTTCAGGATAGATGGGGCTTCCTAGGAGGAAAGTGGAATCTGGACCCAGGTCAGAAGTCAGACAAACATTAATGACATCACTTGAGCGTCTGGAGGAGGGCCTATTAATAGAGAAACACTGTATCATGTCTACTGCCAGGCAGGCTGTAGGGATGTATAAATGCATACATCATTTTCATTGTCAGAATTTTGTGCTTGCCCTGTGTTTTACAGTATGTAAACCATTCTCTCATATGGTCTTTGCTAAGAGAGTAATTTCCTTCCGTTTTGTAGATGGACAAATTGACCTGTTCAAAGTCATCCAATATTTGATATAGATTGCACTAATTTCACATTGCTGGCCATTACTTAATACTAGGCAGAGACACCTTATTCAAGTTCAGAATTTCAGAGGGATTTGAGTCTATCCTGGCTGTGAAAGCAGGCGGAACGTCTCTCTCCGTGTGGTGTTCATGTATTCTGTAGACTGGAAAGCACAGCTGGAACCAGGAGCAGGCCTGAATGACTGGCTCTAAATTACAAGCCATTGAGGGCACAGCAAGGGTTTGACATTGAGAGCTAGGGAATTAGAATGTTGATGGTAAACAGAAGCAAGACATGCAGAAGGCATGAGGTGACAGATGACCTCACCCCAGCTACTCACAGTGGCAGCTTCAGGGCAGGCAACTGTCATCACATGCAGTGGAAAGGGCATCTAACCTCTAGAGAAATCCAGGTAGAGAGCAATGTTGACTCTGCAGCTAGCTCACAGTGTCGCAGAACAGGTGGTCTGCTATGCTGAACCAAAAACAAGAAAGAGAAAAGGGGTAAAAACACCTGCTGTGTATATGATGTGACATGGTGGCACTGACTTCCGGCTATAGAAACAGCCACTAGCCTGATAGGACAGTGGTAGAAATCAAGATTTGTACTCTTCAATGTACAATGTAATGTCCTCCAATAACACTCCCCACCTCCATCTCCTTCTACCCTCCCCTCTCTTCCCAGTCTTGACATATAACCCAGGCTTGCAATCCTCCTGCCTTGGCCTCCTAAATGCTGAGGGCATATGTGTGTGCCACACCCAACTCAGTCTTGCACATGGCCTCCTCCGGCTCAGAATACTATGTAAGTGTCTCTTTGTGGAACCCAGACCTTCTTTCTCCTCTTTTCATGCCATTCAGCTCCTTTCCTCAGACTCGAGCTATACATAGTCCAGTGTCATTCTAGACTCTGTTGTATTTCTGTTGAACAAGATCTTACCTTGTGAAGCTGAGTCCTCCAGCCTCTCAAGGCCTGAGGAGCAGCTCTGAACCATCCTAAAGAAACTCCTGCTTTCCACTAAAACAAGGGAATGTGGGGCCAGAGCAGAGGGGACTGATGATTGGGGTAGAAATAGCTAGAGAGAAAAAGCTGTTTTTGAGTCTCTTCCAACAAGGAGAAAGTGAAGTTTCAGCTTGTTATATTTTCCTTAACATTACCTGGTATGGTTTCCCCATCATATTTATGAGGAAATGGAGGCCCCATGGGGTTAAATACCAGCATAGGTCCCATGGGAAGAAGCAGAGGCAGAATTTAAGCTTTTTTGTGGAACCCAAGCTGTAGGCTGTAGCTTTCACAACGTCAAGCAGCTAGCACGCTGGACTGTCTTCTGGATGTCAGACAGACACTGTCTCATCCTGAGAAATGAGTTTTATTGGGCCACCATACAAGTTGACAAGCAGGCTCAGCAAGGTTACGTGTCATGCCTAAGGACATCAGCAGGACGTGGCAGGACTGAGGAGTTTGGGAGGTCCATGGAAAGCTTTTCGTCTTACAGTCTCCTTCAGAGCAGAGAAGGAACATCAGCCATGGTACTTCAGAGAATTTGCCATAGTGCCTTAGTGCCCTGCTTCCATCGTGGGCTCTGTTTACATGTATCCAGGGCAACATGTCTCTCCCACCTTCTCCATACTGCCATCTGCCCTGAGCCTAGTAGGACCATCGCATCACCTCTTCTCCATGCTTGTAACAGCCACACAAAAAGCCTAGACAGATGTATAATTGCTCAGCCCCTGGACTAATTTCCACATCTCCTCTAAGAACAACGTACACTTTCCACAGTCCACAGCCCTTCTGTTGTGTTCCTTGGAACACAATGTCAGTCACCCATGAGTGCATCTGCATTCCTCATCTTGCCTTTTCATGCTGGGTGCTCTGACCCCTTGCTCTACACTCCCCCCACCTCCGAGATGGGGTTTCTCTGTGTAGCCCTGGCTATCCTGGAACTCGCTCTGTAGACTAGCCTCGAACTCAGAGATTTTGTCTACCTCTGTCTCCCAAGTTCTGGAATTAGAGGTGTGTACCACCACCACCCAGCTTGTATTAATGTTCTAAAAGGAGGCACTACTTGATAGGACAAGCCTTCATTTTGTGGAGGGATTCTTTGCCTTGTAGGACATGGTAGCATCTTCAGACCAATGGCCCTAACTCTTCCTTGCTCCCCTTTGTGAACCTCTCGTGTATTTTGTAGCGCTCTCAGGAAATGGTGCTATTCTATTCAGAGGCTTCTGCCTACTCAGCCTGGAGTAAGTAGATATCCTTGTAACTCCCTATTACTGCTTCTAGATCATTCTGCACCCTTCCTTTCTAACAGTTCAAGCCAAGCTGAAAGGCAAGTCCTCAGATTCCCCCTCCCAGTCACAATCATCTTCTGATCTCCACACCCTCCCTCTAATTCCCTGGAGAGGGTGACCTAGTCTTTGTGAGTCTCACCGGCATTGTTCCTCTGTAATACTTGAGGGCTATCATGCCTACCACGATGTAGTCACAATACCCTTCATCTCCAACCTCACCTTTGATGGATTTGTCTGTTACCCTATTTTAGACATTCACTCTCAATGTGACTCAATAACCAACCAAGTTGCTTTCAAATGTCCTACTTTTCTCATCATTCCTTTTGTTTCTTCCAGTTCATTCTGTGCAGCCTCTGAACTTCAATAATCCTGAGTGTACTGGGATTTTATTTATTTATTTATTTATTTATTTATTTATTTATTTATTTATTTATTATTTTTAGCAGTTTAATCAAAGGAGATGAATTATTGCCTTTATTTTTTATTTATCAAGTGCAGTGTTTTGAATGCATGTACACCTGTACGCCAGAAGAGGGCACCGTGTAGTTTCTTGGAATTGAACTCAGGACCTTTGGGAGAACAGGCAGTGCTCTTAACCTCTGAGGCATCTCTACAGCCCGAGATTTTTTAAAAAAAAACTTTCCTACACCTTTGCATTGCTCCTGCATATACATAGGCCATAAATCTCTTTGGGAAGGTGGGCGCAGGGTCTAGTTAAGTAATTGGCTGGCTTGGAACTCATGGCTCTCCTGCTATAGCCACAGATGTGCAGGCCTTATGACTCACAAAACACAGCTGGCTGCAGATCTTCAGTTCCAGGGGCCTCTCTCTGGCTGGGCACGTTCATGCTCTCCCACAGGGTATTTGTGGGAAATACTTAGTGTTTTCTCGTGTATCTCCAGCTTCATCTCTTCTTCTTCAAGTCACCCTTCACAGAGAAGCCCACCCTGAATATCTCACTTAAACTTGGGATCTACCCTAATATGTTTACTTTTTTTTTTTTTTTTTTTTTTGCTATTGAGCTTATCACTCAGATGCTACACATTTCCCTTTATATTTATTTATTCCTTTAGAATGGAACCTCTAAGGGCAAGGAATTTTATTCACAATAAGCCAATGCCACAGCAGGTGCCTTGGAACTTGTGTGGTTATCAATACATATTTGTGTGGGTGTGGAAAACAAGCTCTAAGATTGCATTTTGAACACAGGTCAAGTAGACGTCTCACTACTCTGCGCCATCTCAAGACGTTCCACAGATATGAATTACATTTGTATACATTGAATTTGAGGCTTTTCTAGGGAGTACTAGTGGGATGCAAGGAAGTAATTACATAGAATGCCTTTGACGGTGTAGTGGTGATTCACAATGTGGACCAGTTAATCTTTTAAAAGCCGGTGACATGTTCACATAGTGCTGATGACATGGAGACATGGGGTCTGTTTCCTTTATTCTACCTTCCCTCTCATCCTCTCTGCTTATCAATTTATTACTCCCACTCTTCTGACCCCTTTTCTCCTCTACTTAGCTTTTTTCATAGAACAAAGCAAATTATGTTTTAGAAGGAGTTTTAATTTCCAAGACATAGGAATAACGAAATTGTCCCCTCTCCTGAGTTTCCCTTGAGCATTTGCACTTTAATGAAATAAATGGCTTGGAGGAAAGTGGGACGTGTGGAGGTCAGGTGATGGGTCCACTGTGTCTTGGTTCTCTCCCTCCCTCTGTTTGGACCCTGCACATCTAGGAGATGAGTCAGGCTGGGAAACTTGGCACTGGCCCCTTGTCCTGTGGTACTTATGAAATAGAAATAATTGACAGGTGAGCTCAGAGGCCTTGAAGAAAATGGAGAAAGGAGGGAGACTCCTCGGTACTGGATCATGAAGCTGGTACAAAAACATAACCCTATTCTTGAATGACAAGTTTAATTTTCAAGAGGTGTTGGCCCTTGGGAACCCGCTTTTCTCTCCCTTCTCAACAAGTTGCCCCAAAACAGCGGTAGGTGGGGGAACAAGGGATGAGTTTTGTTCTCGTTGAACCACCAGATTCTGGTAGCATTTGTCAAGCAGCTGTAGAGACCATAGGAAAGGCACATGACTTGGATTTAGGTCACACTTAGACTCATACTTGGTGCATTAGTTTTGTATATTACATAGCTTCTTTGTGCCTTAGTTTCCATTTCTGCTAAGTGGAGATAACAGTATCTTTCTCACTGAGCCTTCCTAAGCCTTCATAGCAATGACAATGATGCATGAGAGTGATAGTGCCCATAAATTTGAATGTTTACCATGTTTTACATGTATTGTTAAATGTACTCACTGGCGCACAATCTAGAAAAATGCTTGTTATACGACGGGCATTGGACACCTTACCATTCAGTATAGCTCATATGTACATGTGTTCAGAATCAAACACTGAGATTAGATAAACTATCAGGGGCCTCACACCTAGACAATATAGATTCCCTCTCCCTTGGCAGCCACTGAATGCCTGGAGTCCTTCATTTCCTGGTGGAGCCTTGTGGAATTTCTCCACCCCACCCCCACCCGCTGCCACGTTGATCAGTGTGGTCATTATGCAGGTCTTGTTTGGGACACTATAGTGTTTAGATCTCACGTGTGCCACATCACAGTCATATCTGGAGGACATTATCTCAAAGCAACCTTTTAGGCAGCATTATCATCTGACATTATGTGGGAGACTAATAATCGGGGAGCATGAACACATAGAACACAGAAAATATTTCAGATCAACTCTCTGTTGTGACCCTGGATGCACAAAGACAACATCAAGATGTATCAAGATGCTTAGGCTGTTACTGCAGAAAGGAATGACTTCCAAGTTGCAGTGCTTTCCAAGCCAGGTGGGTTTCTTGTTTCCACTGCATGGCTAACTGAGTCAGCCTGGGCTTCTACTCAGTTCCTCAGAGCCCTCTCTTCCTGATGGATGCTCCATTGTGGCCTCTGTTCTCACCTCACAAAACCTAGACATGGGACTGGAGATGTGGCTAAGTTAGCAGAGTGCTTACTTAACACTCCTGAAAGCCCTGGGTTTGACCCTTTAATGTAAATTATATAGGTAAATAGTCCTGTGCTATGGCTTGTTGAAAGTGAGCCCAGGATGATGGCGCACATCTTTAATCTCAGTGCTGGGGAGTCAGAGGTAGGCGGATCTCTGTGAGTTCGAGGCCAGCCTGGCGTATGAAGTGAGTCCAGGACAGCCAGGTCTACATAGAGAAACCCTGTCTAGAAAACCAACCAAACAAAAAAAATGGACCCTTGAAAACTAGAAAGCCCTCAATTGTTTCCTCTAAAACCCTTCTGTTGAGCTATGTAACCAGGAGAGAGAAAAACCAGCAAATAGACACAGGTGTTAAAAATATTGTGTAAAGCATTTCTCCCACCAGTTACCATCATTTACACCATGGCTCTCAGTGTGAATAGCGAGTGGGAAGCTCATGCTGAGCTAAAGAAGTCACCCAGGGAAGCAGCTGAAGGCCTAAGCTTCCCCAGTTGATTTCTGCTGGACATTTTGTGAGCTTTCGGTTTGATGCTACCTTGCGTTTCTCTCTCAATCAGGCTGCTCTGGTAATTTCTGATGGTTGATGTGAGATCATCATTTGATGATGTTTTCTTACATGTTGCTTCAGAAAGTAGACACAGGAGGATCAAGATTTTAAGATCATCTTTGGCTATATAGTAAGTTTGAGATCAGGATAGGTTACATGACACCCAGTCATAAAATGAAAACCAACCAGCCACACTCTCACCTAGAGTAAGGGGAATGGGAGAGCGACCCAGTACTTAAATTCTTCTATGAGAAGTAATACATATTTATTTGCTGGACTGAAGCAAGCTGCTTGGCCACATATGACTTGACTGTGGCAGGGAAATGTCATTCTTCATACACATATTCGAGAACAACTGAAGTATCTGTGAATGATGTGGACCTTGGTGGCCACCGAAAGGTACACTCTGGGTAGAGGACCTCAGTGAGGTTTTGCTTGTAAAAAAAAAAACAAAAAACAAAACAAAACAAAAAAACAAACAAACAGCAAGAGCTGTGATGACCCAACAGATTGAATAATTGGAAAAACTGTTCCGTAGAGGGCAGAGCTGGAGGCCTTTGACAGGAGGGCTAAATCATTTAGGCACTTTGAGGTACCACTCATCCCTGTTCTACCGATTGTCTATGAATTAGATGTGCCTCTTAGTCTCTAAGGTTGAGGGCTGCCTGAGGTGATAATCTGGGTAGGTGAGACTGTCAATAGAAAACAAAACAAAAAACAAACAAACAAACAAACAGAAACCCATATGTTATGGCTCTGCTGACAATATAAACTATATTTTTCTTAAAATACACTAGCTACATCAATCAGGATTTCATCTAGAAAATGATGACATAGTCAAGGAGACAACTGAGGCAATTTTAATAAACATTCTTTTTACAGAGGTTAGGTCAAGATGAGAAGGACCAAACAAGATTAGTGAGACACTAGGGGACAAGGAACAGTGAGGAAACACTTCCACTTCTACCATGAAGGACGGCAGAAGGGAAAGGTTCTGCAGAGGACCTGTAAATCCTGTCACCAAGCAAAAGCTGTGGGAAGTCAGCTTTCTCCTCCCATCTCTAGTATCCTGGAAGAGGACTTGGAATCTGGCTATACAGACCAGAGACCGACCACCATGGCCACACAGCTAAGCAGGGGAGAGTAAATCTATTATAAATGCCACCAGAGAATGGGAGAGGGAGGAACACTGGGCTCAGGCACCCTATTCATCTTGCTCTAGGTCACACGAGTCACCAGCATTTAGAGGTCAATAGTGTTGAAATCCATTTTTCCTTGATCTAAAATCTTTGGAATAGCATCATTTTGTTGTTTGTTTGGCAGTGATAAACTAAACGGTTCCTTTAATTCTAAGAAAAATTTCTTGCAAAGACATCACTTTTCCCCTTGAGGCAAATCAGAGGAAACAGCTGTGATCTAAGCTGGTGGCCATTGTATGAGCATGGCTCAATATCTTCATCACCACAGAAAGTTCTTTTGAACATATTGGTCTGGGACCTTGTGCACAGCCCTGGGTGGTGAAAATTCAAAAGCTGCCTTCATCTAGAGTAGCTATCCTCACCCTGTGGCTCATGACCCCTTTGGGGGGGGGTCACATATCAGATAGCATGCATATCCAATATTAATATCATGGTTCATAACAGTAGTTATGAAGTAGCAGTGATGTAATTGTATGGTTTGGGGGGTCACCACAACATGAGGAACTGTGTTAAAGGGTCACAGCACTGGTATATTAAGGGGTCATAGCAGTAGGAAGGTTGAGAACTTCTGCTAAGAGCCTTCTCTGTGTAGGGGTTAGAGGAGGTCCTGAGTGAATGAGTATTGTTTGATATGAGCATGGACATGGCCCTGCCATGCAGCCCAATACATCAGACCCACCAGCATAGCAAAGCCTTTTTCTGGTTTTTGTGTGAATGTTGACAGTTTGTACATAAAGGTTCAGCTACAGGTTCCTTCTGGATGTTTGCAGCTGGAGACTGCTCGCTCATAAACCTTCCACCAAGACTAGCTAAACCTGCCTCCTCCTCCTCCTCTTCCTCCAGTTGTATACAATAAACCCACCACCTCAATAGAGATGTATAAAAGCAATGTGTTGAGTTTCAGGCTGCTGTGCCTCCATCAGAGTGCTTGGCCCACCCTATCCCAGCTTTCTGGACATGTGTCTGTATGTCTGTTTTTTTCCTTCATTCCCTGTCATCTCAGTTAGATCAGTTACTGAATCCTGCAGAGCCTAGGCCCTCTTCTTGATGACAGAGAAGAACATTTGACTGAGTTTACGAAGTTTTCCTGTACAGCCACAAAACAGAAATGACGTTAATGATGAGTGGGAGGAGAAAGACAAGGATCTACCTTTATTTAATGTATACCATGTGCCAGGGTGCTAAAGTTTTCAATATACACAATGTCATTTAATAACCATCAAAATCTTGAGGAAAACACCACTATTATTTCCATGTTAACAGTGTGGGAACAAGTTGAGAGAAACTGTAACCTTATAACTATTAGGTCATGCCAGATGAGGTTGCCAGTATTCAGTCATGTTTGATGAAAACGTCAACTACATATGGTTCAACTTTGTGAAGTATATTGCAGAATCAAGAATCAGCTTTAAAATCAAGAGCAACTGCATGGTGACTAAGCCTTTGTGAATGACCAATGAAACCTCCATAAAGCAACCAAAATATTAAATTCAACAATGTTCCTGTAACTGGTACACTATGAAGCTCACAAAATGTTCTTGTGTGTGTGTTAATTTCATTCTCCCTGCCATTCTGACTCCCTGGGGAAGGCAGTGCACAGCTGTCTGAACAGATGTGGTCAGTGATACTGGGAGGAGGCCTGTTGCTATTGACTAGATCCCTTCCCGGGGACCTGGAGAGTTCCAACTTTGTTATCAGTGCCCTCTCCCCTCCCCAATGCACCCCTACTCCTCTCTCTCAGGAAGTTTCTTCTGCCTTGCAGTTCTGGGTCAGGTTGTCTTGTCTATAGGAGAGGGAGGCCTTCCCTGGTCCCTATGCCCCACAAGTTTTATTTCATCTGCAAATCAATGCCTGAAGTTGGAGGGTAGAAGGCTGGGGCTGGGGGGAAGGACAGCTGTCCTGCTGGGTGTGGTAGGTGCATAGATGAACTGACTCATTTCACAGGGTTACTTTTGGCAAGGAGACGGATTCAAACTTCCTCTTCATTTTAGTTGGGGAGAGGGAAGAGAAGACTCCCTGGGCTGAAGGGCCTGCTGTCTGGGTGTGGTTTTAGGTCCTGAGGGGTAATTACGAGTGATGGAATCAAGTCCCTTATAAGATACTTGGAAGCAGTATTTGGTGAGCTTGCTTTTTGCTCTGTTAAGACAAACTCTTTGTAGAGTAACCAATAAGGCACCATCTTGGCTGTAAAGAACAGCTTGAACCCACAACCCAACCTGCCTGTGTCTTGATCTTGAACTTCTAACCTCCAGAACTGATGGAAATAAGTATGTATACACACACACACACACACACACACACACTTATACATATATACATATATGTATATATATAATATATTGCTCTGTCTACACTATTCTGTTACAGCCTCACAAAACAGAGTAAGACACTTTTCTAATATGCCATTGCTGTGAAACCACAACCAAAGGAACTTGGGGAGGAAAAGGTATATTTCACCTTACGTTTCCAGGTTGAAATTCGTCATTGATGGAAATCACGGCAGGAGCTTGAAGCAGAAACCATGGAGGAATGATGCCTGCTGCCTCACTCTCTGGCTTGTTTCCTGCTCACATTCATCTAGCTTTCTTCTATAGCCTAGGCCCACCTGCTAGGGATGACGTCACCCACAGTGCGCTAAGCCCTTAAACAGTGATCTTCTGTAAGCACCGGCGCTTACTTACTGAGCCAAGACTTCTTGAGTCATCGGTCAAGATAACCTCACAGACATAGCCATGGCCGCAGACCACGCTGCTCGGAACAATCTCTGATTGAGGTCCTCACTTTCCCATGACTCTAGGTTGTGTCAAGTTGACAATAAGAAGTAACCAGCACAGATGTCTTGGCCTCCTAGATTTTAGACATCTTAGAATGGTGCACTGCTATCCATCCTTCGGAGATTTTGTCATAGCGTATGTGAGCCACACATTTAGACTTCCAACACAGCCTCATGCATCAGATGAACCTAGGCTTAAAGCCCAGTCCCACGATTTTAGTGGCTTAGGTGAATGCAGCTAGATCATTTAACCCCACTAAACTTCCATTTCTCCTTAACTAGAAAAACCACGGCACCTAGTTTAGGACATATTGAGGGTAAAATGAAGTTATGTACTGTATGTATCATCCTAGCATTTACCACTGTCAGTAGCACACTTATTTATGTTTCAGATGGGACAGTTATATCCTAAGAGGAATTCAATAGTGTCACAAGCTCCAGTTACAGGGGCAAATCTCTGTGTACTCTGTTCAAATAAGCCTTCAATTTCAAGTAGCCTGGAGAACCCAGAAAGGAATTAAAAGGAAAGGTCTCCAGGAGAGAAATGACTCGAGGGCACTGGTTTCCACCCTTCAGTCTAGAGAGGCCTTTTCTTTCAGTGCGTGCCACACAGTCAGCAATTGTTGAAAAGGCACGTTTGATCTCCTACCCTTTTTCTGGAAAACAAAGAATAGAAGTCAGAGTGAAGACAGTGGGGGGCTCCTTTCAGTAATGGAGAAATTCACACATATAGGCACATTTCCTGGACCAAGTTTGGGTTCCCACAGTAATTCTAGGAACATTCATTTCCAGTCAGTTCGAGTCTAAAAATACGTATCAAGTTAGACGCCGTGAGAAGCTAAAAGAGGCATCTAAGCTGTCCCTTCCCTGGAGCCGTTTCCAGTACCAACACCATACACAAACACACTCCAGTTAAAGAGCAGTGTGAGGCATTTCGAGTTTGGGCCCAAATGAACATTCCTAGAGTTTGAACTCTGAACCGGATGCTCTTTCTCTGTGCTGCCTTCCCATGCCCCTTTGCTGCCAGAGGGGACCATAATTTTAAAAGAAGCAATGAACCTTTGACATTCCTGGGTTCTACCGGCCGTCACGTCTTAACGAAGCATTAATTCTCTTGCCTCGTGATGGGCTGTGTGTTGCTTCCGGATAAACATTCGGCCATCTTCTTCGTGGCTCTCTGGATAAAGTTCACCTTTCCCCGCTCCCTCCGGATGGCTGTGTACTCGTAAGCTTTGAGCTTGCTGTAGTAGTCGGAGAACTTGTTGTAGAGGATGGATATGGGCATCCCGTTGAGAATAATCCCGAAAGCAATGCAGAAGAAAGCGAAAAGTCTGCCCAGATGGGTCTCTGGGTACATGTCTCCATAGCCCACAGTGGAGATGCTTACCTGAAAAGGAGGGGACCAGGATGCAAATGTTAGCCAAAAGGGGAAAGAAGTAGGGAGAGAAGCCTGAAGTACAGAGGCCTGTCACTCTGTAGGTGCACAGAGAAATTGCTAAGCGCTCCCCAAGGGAGCCAGCTTTCAAAGCTACCTGCAGGACTGTGCCTCGGAAAGGACGCATGCTGTGGAGCTCAAAGACTGGTTAAAATCCTGACAAAGGTACACCCATGTTTTTAAATGCAGCACAGGGAAATAGAGAGACTTTAAAGAGCTTTGGGAACAAGCATTTATGTAACATATGTTCAATTCCCATCACAGAATGTGTTCCATAATTGTCTTTGTTTCCACACCTCTTCCAACCGGGACCGGAGTTAGGAGAGGGGCATTTCCTGGATTCATGTTCATTCATTATGAACGTCTGAGAAAAAGCATGAGCTTCTAAGCAATCAGAACAGTGTTTTAAGACCAGCCTGACCCTTCCCAGATGGTAGATCATGGGGCGTACATTCAGATGCTAGGAACATCCCTCAGGGTTCTGGTAAAGATGGAATGCAAAACTACATATAAAACAGTGGGCACAGTATCAGTCACCCTGGGCACCGAACAGCTCCACTGCGCTCCCCTCATCTCTAAAAGGAGACAGTTATAACGCTGCTCGGAGTTGCTGTATAGTTCAGTTGGCTTTTGAATGGAGACGCTTTAATTATACTCATCGAGAGAAACACACCCATTGCTCTGTGAAAGGGGCCTTCAGGAGACCTCATAGAACAAAAACATATTCACCCTTCAGGAAATTCCTTTCATCGTTCTTGTCACACTGTTTTAAATCCCACTAATTAGAGGTTATTTCGGTTAACAAGCCTCCAGTTTAAGCGTAGATCCCCACGGGAGTAGTTATCACTTAGTACACCCAGAGAAAACCCCAGGGAAGGCCCCTGGGGACCGTTTTTTTTTACACCTCACGTGCTTCCATTAGTCCCCAGACTAAGTCACTAGAAGCCTCTGAAACAGAGCTGTTGCTCACAGTGATAAAATCTTCCCATTGTTGCCCAACTCCTGGGGCACTTGCTGCTCCTTGGGTTTGTGTGATGGTTGTCCTGGTCTTCCAACAGATGGCAGTGATCTACAAAGTCACTCCCTTGCCACAGCAAGATGGCCTTTGGCTCAGAAATGTGAGCCCTCTTGTGCAGATGACGCAAGGGTTAGTTTGAACTTTCAAATGTGGTTGATTGATTGGAATGAAATGGAAAAATAAGGCAGCTGGGCAAAGCCAGTGGCACTGATAAGAGCCGCAGATGCATCCAGCCCTCAGAATGGGAAAGTGTGCCTCCAAGGAAGGGCAGGCCCCAAGGTTCATTGCTCTGACAAGAGGATGACCTTTCCCCACCGTAGAAGAACACAAGCAAGCATGGCAGAGGCAGGGCAGCATAGACAGGGTTAAAGAAATCAAGACCACCCTTGACTTCTTGGGTCCAAGCCCACCTCACAGTTGTGCAAGTTTTGGGCAAAGCAGCTACATTTTCTCTGCCTCAGTTCCTGTCTTTGACATAATAGGTACCTATGTAATAATAGTACCTGCCGTGCATGATTGTAATAGGAACTGAAGGTGTGTCTAGCTCCAGGCTGTGGGAGCACATGGCTGAGGGACACCTGAGGGACCCAGTCTTACAGCTGACTCCAGATGAAGGGAAGCAAACACAAATGCTAATGGATTATGCTCTGCAGCAGGAACTTGACCTCTTTCGTCGCTATTTGACCTACAGGTGATAAACATGGGCTCCTCCAGACTTTGGCTAAGCACTAGGTAAAGGAGATTTCAGGGCGCTGGTAGAAGACATTTTTTTCCCCGCACTCTGGTTGAAAATGTAGTGAGCAGCAGAGGCCAAGCCACACCTCTGTTATTCTCCATGTCCGTACACATACCTGTGTGTCTGCATAGATGCCTGTCTCTGGCCATACCAGAGTCAGACCTCCCTTCAGGTGGGTGAGCTGAGCCATAGTTTTCATCCATCACTAACACCATCATGTATACCTCCAGGATGACCACATGGTCAACTGATTTTCTGCAGAGGACACTGAAAAGAGTTCGGTTCCTGAGACAAGTGACAGGAAGGAATAGTTTGAGAACGTGCTACAGGTCCAAAGGAGAGGGCCTTGCAGTTAGCCAGACACACAAGGGTGCCAATAGTGTGGATAGGTGGGGTAGGGGCTCAGAAGACATAGAGGAAAGGAAGTGACTAAAACAAAGTGCTGTTATTAAGCTTTTGGCTAATTTCCATACTGGCTTACCTTCTCTCCCAACCTTATGATTTTTAAGTTTTGTTTCTCATAAATTATCAAGACCTTTTCAGTTTATATTTTCTTTTCTTTTTGAGATGACAGTATAAGTGCAGCTTTAAAAAAAATTTTTTTTTTTTTTAATTGAGACAGAGTATCTCTGTGTAGCCTTGGCTGTCCTGGACTCGCTTTGTAGACCAGGCTGGCCTTGAACCAACAGAAATCTGCTTGCCTCTGCCTCCTCGAGTGCTGGGATTATAGATGATTGCCACCACACTCAGCTAATTATGTCATTTTTATTTTTATTTTTTGGCTGAACTTTGAGTGAAAAATCAAAAGTAAATTGATTTACCTTAAACAGGAATAAATATCATATATATATATATATATATATATATATATATATATATATATATATATATAAAATCAGGTCTGAAAAATCTTGCATATCTTGGATCTCTAGTTTCAGAGTAAAGGCCTCTCTTGCTAGGAGGCTATGTGGGTCTGGTCCTCAAGAGTATGTACAACAGGTAGAGTTATTTTGGTGTCTGTTTTGTAGATAATTTAATTCAATATGTAACCTTGTCTGTGGGTGGTTGTTGTATTTGAGACAGGGTCTCACTATGGAGCTGTCCTGAAACTCACTGTGTGGACCAGGCTGGTTATGAACTCACAAAGATCCTCCTGAGGCCAGGATTATATGTGTGTACCACTATACCTGGTCGTAGCCTTGTTCTTGTCCCTCGCCTCTGGGATAGGGCTTAGGATTTCTTGGTTTAGGGAAGTTTCGGAAGATTACATAAGCTATATCACATCTTTATAGATGGTATTAATCCTGAAGGCCCCAGACTGACTCAAATGACCTCACTGAGTGAGTTTTTACATTAGCAGATGAGCTTGGAAATGTGACCAAAGTGTCTGCGATTCATCCAAAACTCTAGCAAAACTGCCTGTCTAGCCAGTCTTATCCTGGAAGCTGACCATTCTTCTGAAAACTCACAGGTTTCCCCTAGTTTTCAATTTCAAGACTGAGAGCATGACCTTCCCCTGACAGCTTGCTCACTGATCAATAAATCCTGACCTGCCAAGCATCAGGATTTCCTCTAAATAGGATTATCACACTTGAATTTCTTTTTCAACAAGCAATGCTTGTTTCTTCATGAAGAATGAGGTAAAGATAAGATGCCTGGGCAGCCAGCAACTCATTGCATCTAGGAAGCATGATTCCAAGAAATACAGCTAATGAGGAAAATCATGAGCACCCCTTCTGAGTGCTGACTGTTTTTCCTCCTAAAACTACTCAACAGTGTATGCTGTCCTTCAAAGGCTACTTATCCATGCTACTGTGACAACAAATATTTATTTATTTTTGCAAACATTCCTCTTTAGGATTACAATCTAAAAACAAAACAAAGCAGTTCAGATGGCTACAAGATGCTGTACCTATCCCGATACTTAGTCTTGTTTATTAGTTGCCTGCATCAAAATACTGAATGCAGCTGGGCGTGGTGGCGCACGCCTTTAATCCCAGCACTCGGGAGGCAGAGGCAGGCGGATCGCTGTGAGTTCGAGGCCAGCCTGGTCTACAAAGTGAGTCCAGGATGGCCAAGGCTACACAGAGAAACCCTGTCTCGAAAAACCAAAAAAAAAAAAAAAAAAAAATACTGAATGCAACCACTCTGGGGAAATTCCTCAAAATACTGTGGAGTAAGGATGAGGTTAACCTTGGACAGTGACTTTCATTTGGTCTTACAGTATGCCACGGTCTCACCACGAGTGTAGGTGGCACCCAAAGGAGGACATTTGCCGAAGCTAAAACAAAACCATGGATGCAAGTTGGGGGTCTCTCAACCTACCCACAGAAGGCAGACCATAAAGATGCTCTACGCATCTTCAGCTTATTTCACACCTCTCCATCCCTTTGATACTCAATCACATTCCACTGAAGCCATCTTGAACAAGAGGAGGAACATGCTTTTGAGACCCAATAGGGGTGAACTCCCAAAGCAGGGCCCCTAGGATAACAAAACAAACAAATAAACAACAGTGCCTTTGAGCTGTTGCTTCATGTTTAATAGTTTTTGAAGAAGCTAGATCTTTGACTCTTTCTGTGCCTGATAGTACAGGTGGTCCAGTTCAGTCCTGAGCCTGGTACCCTTTTCTGTGATTCTGTACCTGGGATTCTACAGGCTGCATTTTCCAGTTTCCCTTGCTGGTTGTTTTTCAGAGCAGAGACTTGTTTGGGAGCCTCAGGGATAGAAAGGAGATATGGGTCTCTGTTGTTGACATAGTTACCACCACCACCACCATCACCATCATCACCACCACCACCACCACCATCACCATCACCACCACCATCACCATCATCACTACCACCACCACCATCACCATCATCATCATCATCACCATCGTCATCACTACCACCATCATCATCACCACCACTACCACCATCACCATCATCACCACCACCACCATCACCATCATCATCATCATCATCACCACCACCATCATCATCAGGCTCAGATAGTTTGTAACTCCCAGCACTCATGTATAAGCCTCATGTAGCCACCATATAAGTCTGCTCCATGGCTATACCATGGCCCTCCTCAGTAGGCCCAAGTCTGATAATACTACCATCTCCGTTTGTTCTTCCTGTCCTAAGGCCACAGTTATGCTCTCCATTTTTTCTGTTTTCTCCTCCACCCTCCTAATAACTGCGCGTCTTTTTCTTCCTAGCAAACGCCTACCTTGATTTCCATTTTCTTCCCAAATGTAACCTAACTCACTTCACACATGTGCCTTTTCCAAGCAATGAATTAGAATAAATTTCAGTGATCTGTAAAGACCAACTATTCTCAAGGAAATGGCAGTATCATTTAGAAAAAGAGAGATGGGAGCCAGCTCTGAGGGGCACAGTTATCTGTTGCCTTGGCTTAAGATAAGTTTCCTTTTTGGGGTGTTTTCGAAGTGACGAGTTTATGCCATTGTCTCCTCTTTGAGTCCTACAATTAACTTGTTCTGGAAGAGTCCAAAGAAAATGGTTTGTTGAAGGTCCAAGTGGCCTTTTTACTGGAAAACAAACCCACTCAGGGGGCTGAGAGTTACAGCTTCATCGTAGAGCTATTGTTGCCCCGTAGGATGTATTTATGGGCACTTTGGAAAACCCCCACATGCCTGGCAGTGCTCCAGGCATGGCCTGTTGATCTGCAGCCAGAAACTTGCCCTCCTGTGTATCTCACAATTTTTCTTTCCCCCTGGTAGAGAAGGGATCACTTCTGTATTAATTTCCCCTGAAATGGACCTGGAATCAAAGGTTATTGCTTCCATGTGATAAAGACTATCAACTAGTTAGATGTGGTAGCTGTAGCTATTAGACTAACTGTAGGCTAGCATGTTACATGTGTTTCTTATTACATCCATGCTCATAAATAACCAGCATTTGGCAGATGAGAAGGCCCTGTCATCCCATACTACTATGTGAGCCCTTGCAGATGTAAGGCTACATGGGGGATTTGTTCTTGCAGATGTAAGATCTGCACAAGAATGAAAATCATTCTGAATAACAAAGCCTCCTAAAACCCTGCATTGAATTACTGAGGGTTGAGAGATGCTTGGCATTAGGAGAAGGAAGATATTAAAAGCAGATCAGCTTCGGCCTTATTCTATGTGCTCTGGTAAGGAGCAAACAGTACATAGCAGAACTTGTGTCTCCTGTGAGGTACGAAGAATGCAGCTCTGGAGTAGCATAAGAGACTATCGATCATAGCCAGGTGTGGGAGCGCACACCTTTAACCCTAGCATTTAGGAGGCAGAGGCAGGTGGATCTCTGTGGGTTCAAAGCCACAGTGGTCTGTATAGTGAGCTTCAGGTCAGCTAGAGTTATACTGTGAGGCCCTACGTCAAAGGGGGGGGGGAGGAAAAGAAAATATCTATCATGTTTCTTTTTACTTCATCTTGACACTTTCATGTGTGACTGTGTGGGTGTAATAATATATGACCACAGTAGAAGGATCGCGTTATTGGACCTAGCTTATTGTATCTCCCTATCACCAAGGTGTTTTCTATTAGTCGCACAGAGCTTTGCTATGCTGGGCTGACCTGCCCTGACCCTTGCCTGAATATGGTCGTGTGACTTGCTTTGGGTTGAGCTGATAGCTACAGCCCAACAAGTTGAGCAAATATGAACAGGAGTGATACGACAGAGTGCTTGCATAATTAGATTGGTGCTCTCTCACCTGACCTTTGCCACAGCCTCAGAGACAGGCCTGTTGAAGGATGAAGGGCATGCGGCCCCGTTTCCTCGTCGTATCTTTCATGCCATCGTTCATCCAGATAGACTGTCAGACATGAGGGTGGGCGTCACCAGATGAGAAGAACTTCTAGTTTAAACAGATCACCCTAGTTGCTCACAAGCATTTATTTGTTTTTGAGAGGAGATCTCACTGTGCAGCCCTGCCTGGCCTGGAACTTACTATGTAGACCAGGCTGACTTCGATCTCACAGAGATCTGCCTGGTTTTGCCTCCTAAGTGCTAGGATTAAAAGAATGAACTAACAAACCTAGATGAAGTGGCTTGTGTTTATACTCGTGCACTAAATGAATGCTTGATGTTTGAAGCCACTGGGTGTGAGCATGGGTTGTGATGCATCACTGCTATGGCACTAAGTAACTTGTAGCACACATTATTTATAAACAAGCAAATAAATAAATAAATAAATAAATAAATAAATATACATACATATATATATATATATAAACATATATGTGTGTGTATATACATATATATTTGGGGGTTGTGTTCAATAATATATGATCAATAAAATACTTGTAGGCCAGTTACTTTTAAGATACCACTTCTTTGTTTTTGTTTTAACATTTTAATTAGCATGTTACTTACTGTCAACTGTCCACTTCTCAGATTCTTACGTCTGCTAAGTCATGTGGATTTAAGTGAATTTCTTCTCATGGTTCAAACTTGATCTCAGTGTCATTCCATCAGAAGGAGAGTCTCCCATGACAACTGCTCTCTATCCTGCCATCCCATATGTTTCCCAACACTGATATAAAAAATTATTATGTTTCTGTCTGCACTGAAATGTAAACACTATAATAAAAGATCCCCTCCCCTTCTCACCGTTCAACACTTAGTGTTTAGGAATATGACCGGACACACTACAGATCCTCAGTGAAAAGGGTGGACCTTTGTGGGTTACACAAAACATCGTTCTTAATATTTACCATCCTCTCCTTTTACAACTATATTTAAGAACCAAGACACTTAGTATATATCATTTCATGCTGTTCCTTCCTCCTTTGCTCCCTGATAATAAAATGCCTAAGTACACAGTATGCAAGATAATCAGAGTATCAAGAAGAGCCGAGCTCATAGCAGCAGTTCTGGGGAACACCACAGTCCTTGCCTAATCAAGGGAATTGTTCCTACTGTGCTCTCAGGTTTGCACAGGGAGAAAGCATCAGCTACCAGTCGCTTGTGTACTTCATAACAGTTTGTGCCATATACATCTAAGAATAAAATTGGTAGAGGTCATTGGTATAGGGTAAGGCTGGTGAATGGGGCAGTCAGAATATGTGACAATCAGTTTGTAAAAATGGTGCTTTATAAAGATAAGAGTTCTACACCCTCAAACCTCTCACACTGGTTAAAAACAATAATAGGTAAACTATCTCACAGATTAAAAAAAATGAATGGTGATTTAACTTTTGTGATAAAATTTACTTTTTATAAAGCACTGATTTTGAATAAAATGAATTCATTAACAAAAAGAAAAAAAATCTTCAGTTTTCACTAATCAGTATGGGAAATTAAATGACCAGTGAGCATTAACATCAGAAATGTTTGTAAAGGGAAAAATTCATTTAAAGGCAAAAATTAATAAAATGTTTATATTTGGTATAGTTAACATAACACAGATATTGTGGGTTAAAACTAGTTGAAAGTCCCATAGTACTGCTGCCTATACTCGATAGCCTTTCAAAATCTTTGGATGGATGAAAAATTTGACTTTAAAACTTTGTATTATACCATCGGCATATGGATTTGCTGTTCCCATTTTAGTCACCTCCAAAGTAAATGTCACTCGCCGGGGACAAATCATCCTCCATGAACTCCATCTGTACACATGGTTTATCTACCATGGAGATGACCTTTCATCACTTGAATACCAGATGGACTGATCAGAGCAGCAGCCTTTGCCGGGCTTGCTCAGAAGAGCCTGCTATCACCTCCTCAGTGAGGAAAGTTCAGCTTACTTAAGGGAGGGAAGACTCACTGAACTACAGGGTACTTCAAGTCCAACTTCCTCTTCTACAGATGCTGAGAGAGGCGAACAATGGCTTGAACTCTCACAGCTACCCAGAGTCATGGTTAATTGTTGGCATGTTAGAGGCTAGCCCCTTCTAAGTTGTCCATTTGGATACACTGCTCTGTCAGTAGCCATGGGGCTAGTTTATCTCAGAATTTTGTACCAGACTAAGTGCTGATATGGTCAATGTTAATGTTGTAAGTATCTGCTCTTTTACGTTTTTGCTTAATGTCTTTAAAGACGTTACCGTCAGCTTTAAGAAGAAAAAGGATCTACGCTGTTCTTTCTCATACCTACAGGCTTACTCACTGATCTGAAGTGAGTTGGTTAGCATCTTTCAAGGGTTCATCTGGTATACCAGAAATAGGGATTTGAAGGAAATGGGTGTGAATCACTATAAAGTGTCAAGTACTCAAGGCAAGGATACGAATAACTAGGATATTAACAGCCACAGGTGTGACAAAGACCTAGAGCTTTCAAGAAACAGCCAGAGCAAGGACTGGAAGCCAGACTAGGCCAGACTTGTATTTTATCCCTGGAGTTGCCACCTCTAGCTGAGTGCCCACACCCATGATCTCTGGACCCCAGTGCCTCTGGTTATAAAATGGGCCAATTACACTCTGTCTTGGAAGAACTGCAGGGCATTTAGAAGTAGTTTTAGTGTGAGAAGCATCTGCCCACACTCAGACCTCACTAGAACAAGTGGCAATGCTCAAGATTAATGTTGCTCAGCCAAATCTTCCTTGTAATGTATCTAGTGGGTCAGTTAAAAAAAAATGAAGCTATTTCTTGACCTCTTAAAAAGAAATGGTGACAGCAGACATTTCTTTGTGATGATTAAGTGATATTAGTTTTATAAACCATTTAGGACACTAAGTGTCCATTAAGGGGTGACTGAGCAATGATGAGACGTATTGAATCCACAAAACCTGAATCATTTTTCACTTTTCTTAATTCTGCCTGTCAAACTTTTCTTTTTTCACATTTTATCTTTTAAAAATTTTTTGTTATTGTTCATTCTCTTTCTTTTTTCATTTCATTCTTTCTTGTGTGTATGTGTCTGTGTGTGTCTGTGTGTGTGTGTGTGTGTGTGTGTGTGTGTGTGTGTGTGTGTGAGAGAGAGAGAGAGAGAGAGAGAGAGAGAGAGAGAGAGAGAGAGAGGAGAGAGAGAGAGAGAGAGAGAGAGAGAGAGAGAGAGAGAGAGAGAGAGATATGAGGCCTCAGGTAACCCAGGCTGGCCTCTAACTCACATGCAGGGTATCTGGCCAAACTATCCTTGGATTCCTGTTTCTCCTCTCTCCTCATTGCAAGGATTATAGGATTCACGCAACACCTAGCCAGCTCTCTGCCAAGGAATTTTAGGATCATATATGGATTTAAAAAAAATTAGGACCATGTATAAAATTCAGTTAGTAAACCACAATCTTTTTTTTCCTCTTTTTTTGTAAACTACTATCTTGATGTTGTTCCAACTTTATAACATCCATCCAGGTTTTTGGAGGTAACCATGTGGTGAAGAGATGCTCTATCCTTTAGGAAGACAGGAAAGATCGAGACAAACCTGCCAAGGCTAATGACTAAAGAATAGGAGGTCGTGCTGGCAGGGGCGTGGGGGAGTGTGGGGAGTAGAATGTGTTGTGCTGAGAGAAAGGCTGCAGAAGCCCAAGCGCCGTGCTACTCACCGCCGCCCACCACCAGGCATGGAGGATGCTGGTGAAGTTTGTGCCAGGCATGTCGTGCTCCACCGAATAGACCGCTGCGGAGAAGGAGAAGATGCCCATAGTGATGAAGAGCATCAGGCAGCCCACCTGCTGGTAGCACTGGCGCAACGTGAAGCCAAAGGCACGCAGGCCGGTGGAGTGGCGTGCCAGCTTGAGGATGCGGAAGATGCGCATGAGGCGCATGATGCGTAGCACCTGTCCCACCTTGCCCACGCGGCCCACGGTCTCCAGGTCGTGTTCCCGTGGGGAACCCTTGACATGCCTCTGGTCCTCGCTTGTGAAGCACTCGAGCAGCAGCTGAAGGTAGAAAGGCAGGATGGCCACCAGGTCCACCAGGTTGAGGGCGCTGCGTGCGAAGCGTCGCAGGTTGGGGGTGGAGGCGAGGCGCAGCAGGAACTCCAGAGTGAAGAAAGCCACACACAGCATCTCCATGTGCTCCAGGATGGGCCCCGGGTCCCCACCACCTGCGTCCTCCTCCGCCTGGTGCTGCATCTCCTCGACCGTGTTGAGGGCCAGGGCCACCACAGAGATGAGCACGAAGAGGTTGGAGGCCACTCCCATGGCCTTGGCTGCCACGGAGGAAAAGGGCTTCTCCATGAGGTTCCAGAGGCGTCGACGCTGTGGCCCGTAGAAGCGCATGTCCTGGAAGAGCTCCTCAGCCTCCTCTGCCTGCGCCTGAGCACGCAGCTCCCGCTGGATCTTGAGTTGCTCACTCAACTCGTCCCTCCGCTCCTCGAAGCAGATGCGACAGCAGCGTGGTGTGTACTTGAGCCTCACGCCCCAGTAGCCCAGCTCCTCCAGGAAGCTGCGCGGACACAGCTCATCCCGCACCAGCAGTACCCCTGATGTATAGAAGTTGTAGATGAGTTGGAAGACCGCAGGGTCACGGTCAAAGAAGTACTCATCCCTCTGTGCTTCATAGTCATCGCAGAGGCCAAGCTGGCAGCTGCGGCTAGTGGAGGTGACCAGGCGGCCCAGGCGTGTTTTGGGGTAGTTGGCCAGCTCACAGCATTCCAGCTGATAGCTGTGGCCGCCTACGTTCACTTTCAGAATGGAGAGCTGCACTGGAGTGTCAGTGTGCGCATCCAGCGGAACCACGGGCCACTCTGGCTGCTGGTTCTCTTCTGCAAGGTCATCCTTCCAGTCTTCCCCACTGTCCTCATCTTCCTCAATGTAGTAATTGTAGTTGCCCTCGGTCCACTGTGGTGTGATGCTGGCCTGAGAGCCAGTGCGGGCTCCCATGGAGCAGATGCTCCTGCGGTGTTGGTTGCTCCTCGTGTTGGGCACCCCCTCAGTCTCCGGAATACTCCAGGGCTTGTAGCTCAAGGACCACCTCCTCTCCGTGCTCTGTTTCAGCATGGCTGTAGGTCTCAGACCACTTTCCTGTCTCTCCTGGTGTCTAGGGTCCCTGGTCTTCTCACAGTCACTGGAAGGACAGCTAGTGAGCCCTAGGCTGGGTCAGAGAGACCAGCGTACTGGGGCCTAGGCATGCATCAATTACCCCCAAAGCTGTTCTTTCTTCTGGCCTGAAAAAGTCCAGGCTAGCCTGCCGGATCTGAACGCTCTCCGCAGAGACACTTGAGTGCTCTAATCTTGCTGATACGGAAGAAGCAAGCATTAGGAGGGATTTGGGGCCTCTTAGCCAGTTCTGCCACCCTCCCCCACAGCCCCCACCTCTGACGTGGAGGGTGATTATGTGGTCTTAAATCTCCAGATAATCAGAAGAAGGCAGAGATTATTGCTAATAAAAATGTCGGTCAGCCTTGCCCTGGGGAAGTGCTTAGGGTATGTGTGCTGAGATAAAATAACTGGGTTAGGTAGACACATGGATGCCTCTGTCTTCATCCTTAAAGTGTTGAGTTTGAAGCCTCTGCCCTCGGAAACCTATCGTGAAAATTACAGAAAGTGTACCTTGCAACTAGTCAGTTTATGGTCCTTTATTTAAATCCTCTAGAATTTTTCCTTTTTGTTGAAAATAGTTTTTTTTTTAAATACAATACATTCTGATTACAGTTTCTCCTCCCCCTACTTGTCCCAGTTTTTCCCCACCTCCCATCCCATAGGAATGCACATCCTTTCTGTTTTTCCTTAGAAAACAAACAGGCATCTTAGGAATGATAATAAAATAGAATAAATCAAAAACAAACAAATCAGAATGTGATAAAATGACCAAAAGGAAAAGCACCAGAAATACATATAGGTACACACACACACACACACACACACACACACACACACACACACACACACACACAGGAATCCCATAAAAACACAAAACTGGAAGCCATAATATGTATACACAAAAGATCTGTAAGGCAGAAAAACAAAATGCCCCATCTTAAGGTTATGAAACAATGGACCTCCAAATACAACACAGAGATAGTTTTGTGTTGTCCATCCACTGCTGGGCATGGGGCCTACCCCTAAGAGTAGTTTGTTTCCCCCATTGAGTCTCCCTTAGAGAAAGCTAAGTTTTCATTTGCTAGTGCCTCTCGGGAGACAGCTTCCGGGTTAGGAGTGAGGGCATGTGCCCATTTCTCCTTGAACCTCTAGGATCCCACCTGGTGCAGAGCCATACACGCTTTGTGCACGCTGCCACCATCTCTGTGAGTTCACATGTGCTACCATCTTCCTGGGTCTAGAAGACCTTGATTCCTTGGTGTCCTCCATCTCCTTTGGCTCTTACCATCTTCTGCCTCCTCTTTGGTACAGTTCCCTGAGTCCCGAGGGGAAGGGAATTGATGGAGGCATCCCTTTTAGAACTGGGTGTTCCAAGGCCTCTCATGGTCTGCATATTGTCTGGAAGTGGGTCTCTGTATTTCTTTCCATCTCCTGCGGGAGGAAGCTTCTCTGATGATAGCTGAGCAAGGCACAGATCTATGAGTATAGCAAAATGTTGTTCGGAGTCATCTTATTACTACTTTTTTTTTTTTTTTTAGCAAAGCAATAGTATTGGGTTTTCCCCTAGATCCCTGGCCTATGAAGTTTCAGGTTTTTAGCAAGGCAAGCAGTGTTGGATATGGGTTACATTTCATGGAGTGAGCCTTAACTTGAATCAGATGTTGAATGGTTTCCACAAGTTTTGTGCCACTATTGCACCCTTTTCCTTAGTTTTGAGACATGCATAGAAGTATGCAATGGAACATCATCTCTGCTATCCATTTCCCTCTCTTTGTTACCCCAACATGACCCCTTCCACGTTATATCTTTTCTTCTTCTTCTTCTTCTTCTTCTTCTTCTTCTTCTTATTATTATTATTATTATTATTATTATTATTATTATTATTTACTATATACTCTCCCATCTCTGTGATAAACTACTATGACTAAGGCAACTAAATTTTTTACTGTAATTTTTAAATATATATTTTATTAATGTATTCATATTACATCTCAATTGTTATCCCATCCCTTGGATCCTCCCATTCCTCCCTCCCTCCCATTTTCCCTTAACTCCCTTTCCCTATGACTGTGACTGAGGGGGACCTCTTCCCCCTGTATATGCTCATAGGGTATCAAGTCTCTTCTTGGTAGCCTGCTATCCTTCCTCTGAGTGCCACCAGGCCTCCCTATCAAGAGGACGTGTAGGCAACTAAATTTAAGAAAGCATTTAGGAGGAGGAGGAATGTGGAGGGGTCAGAAGTGAAAGCTTGGAGATCACTTCTTCAAGCCCTAGCATGAAGGAGAGACAGAGCAAATTAAAAGAGGAGTCTACACACTCTCAAAGTCAGTACCCCCTGCACATACTTCTTCCAACAAGGCTGTGCTTCCTCAGTCTCCCCAAACAGTACCACCCACTGGTGACCAAACATTCAAGTGCATAAGCCTAAGGAGGACATTTCTCATTAAAACCACCATGCCCACTAAATACAGTTAGCACTGCCTGTATATGTATGGGTAGGGGCAATCCAGGAGATGATGGGAAATGGATCAGTGGATACATCCTCCAAAAAGAATGATTCACTTTCCCTTGTCGACTTTGAATTGCCAATAGCTCATCCATAAGAGGTGGAGCCTGGAGACTGTCTACCCAGTCTAAGCTGGAGTTCTGTCTGGCTTGATCTTATGTAGACTGTATCTAGGTAACCACAGCCCCTAAGCATTCATTATCGTGACAGCTAGCCATGCCAGGTCCAGAAGACAGCATTTCCCACACTCCTCTTTATCCTTCCAATTTTACATTCTCTCCACCTTCTTTCCCGAGATGTTCCCTGAGCCTTGTTGGTTGGATTAATTAGCTGTCCTACTTAGAGCTGAGGACCCACTCTCTTACTCTCAGCACTTTCAATGCTTGTGTGTCTCGCCATCGACTGCTCTCCCCTCCAAAAGCTTTTTGGACAGAGGTTGAAAGCATCCCAGGTCTCTGGGTAAAGCACAAATATTTGGAAGGCAATTTGACAAAATAATCATTTAGGCAAAATAACAACAGCAGGTTCTACTCCAGGGACAATAACCTTTCCCAGCCATGGGCTTTTGTTTTGTTTTGTTTTTTTGTTTTTTTGTTTTTTTTAAAGATTTTCTTTATTTATTATGTATACAATGTTTTGCCTGAATGTACACCTGCAAGCCAGAAGAGGGCACCAGATTTCAGTATAGATGGTTGTGAGCTACCATGTGGTTGCTGGGAATTGAACTCAGGACCTTTGGAACAGCAGACAGTGCTCTTAACCTCTGAGCCATCTCTCCAGCCCCTGCCATGGGCTTTTGACTAGGATTACAGCACAAGGCATGAAATTGCTCCCTTTGGAGCACGCATCACCTTCTCCCATCAAAAACCATATCAACCTGCCAGGCAAGATATACTGTTGTCCTAGTGGCATGGCCAGCATGACAGTTATGGGGTCACACAACCTACAAGACCTTGAACATCTCATTTCCCTCCACTCACACAGCCCAATTTCCCCATGTGATTCATGTAACACCATCTTACTTTCTCACTTTTCTCTCTTCCCCTTTCCCTTAAAATGGTGGCTTCCAACCTTCTTAATGCTGCAACCCTTAAATACAGTTCCTCATGTTGTGGTGACCCCTCCAACAATAAATTTATTTCATTGCTACTTTATAACTGTACGTTTCCTACTGTTATGATAATAATGTAAATATCTGGGTTTTTTGATGGTCTTATGGGACCCCTATAAAACGATCATTTATCCCTCACAAAAGGATCATGACCCACAGGTTGAGAAACAGTGCTTTAAAAGATAAGGACAGGTTTCAAGGTAGAATCCCAGGACTGACTGAAAGAATTTTGCAAGGTCTTGTTCAAATGAGTGAGGCTTCTTTCTAGGGAGAGTGTTTTCTTTTTTTGGGGGGGGGGCGTTTCCGAGACAGGGTTTCTCTGTTTAGCCTTGGCTGTCCTGGACTGGCTGTGTAGACCAGGCTGCCCTCTAACTCACTGGGATCTGCCTGCCTCTGCCTCCCAGGTGCTGGGATTAAAGGCGTGCACTACCATGTCCAGTATAGGGAGAGGGTTTCAGAACATCTCAAATGCTGGAGTGGAGACATAGGAGGGACAGAGGGATGCAGAGCTCACCATTTCTTGTTGGCAATCCACAGCTGCAAGGGTGTTGACAAAAAGAGCAAGGGAACAGCTGAGGTACAGAGCAGAAAGAGATTTGTTTTGAGCAGGGAGTTGACTTTGCAATTCAATTTGTTTTGATTAGCTAATACATATTCATGTTAAAACTTTAGGAGCTACAAAGGGTTATTATAGTAGAAATAGTCCCTTCTCCCACCACAGCCTCTAGCTGTCAGGTGACTCCCAAGGAAGCAAACACTGTTACTATTTTCTGGCCATCCTTCCTATTATTCTTGAACATGCAATAAGAACAAACAAACAATCAAACAAACAAACAAACATCTGCCCTTCTTTATCAGATGATAAGCTCACCATTAACACCAATCATAGGACATGATACACTGCTTTTTTTTTTTTTTTCAGGTAGCCATACATCCTGAAGGTTTTTCAGTACATTAACATAACTAACACATTTTGAAAGTCCACCAAATGGGGTGTCAACCTTGCACAACAGAGTTAGCTGAAATGGGAGTCTCAACTGCAGGGTTTCTTAGATCAGATTGGGCTATGGCCATGCCTCTGGGGGACTGTCTTGAGTACTAATTGATACCGGAGTACCCAGCCCACTGTGGGTTGCATCATTCCTTGGGCTGTACAAAAAAAATTTGGTTAATCCTGAGCCTGGAAGCCAGGTAGCAAGCAGCATCTTCCATGGTTCTTACTGTTCTCGTTGGCAATGGAGAGACTTCTTTGATTAGAGGAAATGCTGCCTGCTTTTGGCCTGCTTTAAGGTTCCTGCCTTGACTTCCTCAGTGATGGACCATGACCTGGAAGTGTAAACGAGATCTATCTTTTCCTCCCCAACATTGCTTTTGATCAGAGTGTGTGTTTTTTTTTTTTTTTAATCACAGAAACGAGAACACAGAACTTGACGATAGACAACTAGGCTGGTTTTTTTGCATTGCTCTTAGAAACAAAAAATGGTAAAAAAAAAAAAAAAGTGATATGCATATTACTTTCTATGGATTCAGGATGGCTAATGGATGTATTATTAGAGGTAGAATTATTAAGATAAAAACTATACACTGGTAACTTCAATTGGTAGTGCCAAATTTTCCTCTATCAAAGTTTTCTCAGATTCTCTATCAGTAGATAGATAACCTCTATCAGTAGATAAAATTTATTATGACTTTTGGAACTGAAGTTTTATTGATACAAATTATAATATATGTGCTACTTTTAATTTTTTTAAATTTCATTTTGTTTTTGTGCCAGGTGTGTGTGTGTGTGGGGGGGGGTAGTTGTCACCGAACCCAAGTCCTTATGATGTTGGACGTGTGCTTCATTACTGAGAGTTTTTTGGCCAGCTATGTATCTCTCCACTGCCTGCAGTCCACAGCAAACCATGTTTGTTTGTTTACAGGTATAACTGAACATTTATTTGAGAGCTGTTGTATTTCTTTTCTGGAGAATTATTTGTTCATACATTTTGCTCTTTTTTTTTTTTTTTTTCCTCTGTTGAATTGTTGATAATTTTCTGACTGCTTTGGAGATGAGTTGAATGTATCACGATTACCAGTTTGCATTCTAGACTGCAGTTCTTCTACATTTATCCTTTGAGAACAATTTTTCCACATGAATATTTCACTTTATGAATGAGGAGCCCGTGTTTCAGTCCCAGCAAGCAGCAGCTTTGGCCACCTGATTGTAACTTTAGAGTCAAGGGTAGAAGAAAGGGTTATGGAGTCTCCGTCTATGACTGAGGAAAGCTGCTGAGGCCAGGCGTGTGCCAGAGGTGTCCCTATGGAGGACACCAAATGAAGCTGTGAAGATGAAGGTTGGGTTGCTTTGGAGACCCCAAGATGTTTGGAGATGCCAGAGTCATGGGGTACCTGCTAAGGAGAGCTGTTAACAGGGAGTGGAATCAGCCCAAGAGAGAAAAGAGGGTTATAGTCAACAAAGCTGAAAGTTGTTGGCTTTTTTTTTTTTTTAACAATTAGACTTTATTATATAATCTAGCTGAGGGAACAAGAGGGAAAAAGAGTTAAAGGGAAACAAGAATAAACCTTTGGTATCTGTTCCATGGCATGGGTCACCAGGTGTCTCTGGTCTGTACGCTGGACCGGCCTGTAAATTGGTGTCTCCCCAATCTAAGTGCCTGTAGCCTCTCCTCTCCTCTTCGTCTGCATCTCTCTCTCCGGGCAGGCAGGTGCAATGTCTATCCTCTTTGGCTCCCTGATTGTTTTGTTTTTATAGTTGTTCTGTTTTTTTTAAAATAATATAGGGCTCTGCCTGCATGTGCACTAACAGGCCAGAAGAGGGCATTAGTTCTCTAAACTATTGGACAATGTCAAATTGTAAGAACCAGGTAGGCGGGATCTTGTCTGCCTTCCTGGCTACCTGCTTGCAGCTGTTGCCCTCAGCAGCTGCTTGGCAGTTTGTCCCTGCTCTCACTGAGTTCAGGGATGTGCAGGGTTTCTGTAGTTTATTCCTGTTGAACAGTGAAATTCTCCTGCTGTGGTGGAGTGGGAAGCTTGGTGTTCCTGGTTGAGAAAATAGTCCAAATCCCTGACTCAATTACTCCAGTTTCTAAACAAGGTCCATCCCGCTCACCACCATCGCTTATAACTGGACACTAGCCCAAGGGACATGTCCCATGAAAGTCTTCCCTTACCAGGAAAGTGAGATAGAGGTGAGGACATCCTACTGGGACTCTAGGTGAGAGAAATATAGGAGATGGGGAAATAGAAAAATCCAGAGGGTCCTAGAAACCTACAAGAAGAACACTATGACAGGTGAATCTGGGCCCAGGGGTTCTGCTTGAACTATGGCACCAATCAAGAACAATACGTGCAGTGAACATCAAACCTCTATCCAGACCTAGCCAAGGGACAGGACATTCTCCACAGTTAAGTGGAGAGTGGGGACTGACTTTCACACGAACTCTGGTGCCCCATATTTGGCCATGTGCCCTTGATGGGGAGGCCCAATGGAACTCAGAGGAAGGATAGCAGACTACCAAGAAGAGATTTGATACCCTAGCATCATATTCAAGGGGAGGAGGTCCCCCTCAGTCACAGTCATGGGGAAGGGGAATGGGGTGAAAGTGAGAGGGAAGGAGGAATAGGAGGATGCATGGGATGGGATAGCAATTGAGATGTAATATGAATGATTTTATTTTTCAATAAAAAAAGGGAAAAAAAGAACCAGGTAGCTTTTAAGATTTATTTATTAAATGGTCAGATCTAACCTTTATAAGTTTTGTTGATAACCATAGTTTTTTTACTTTTTGTGGAAACATATACATACCCACGCCCCCATCTCAAAACTATTAGCCGGGCGTGGTGGCACACGCTTTTAATCCCAGCACTCGGGAGGCAGAGGCAGGTGGATCGCTGTGAGTTCGAGGCCAGCCTGGTCTACAAAGTGAGTCCAGGACAGCCAAGGCTACACAGAGAAACCCTGTCTCAAACCCCCCCCCAAAAAGAAAAAAAATTGTAGGTTTCCATTTTATACTTGACAAATCTTTGTAGAATATTGCTTGTCCCAGCTCCTCAGTTTTTTTTTTTTTAATCACCCAATGTTTGTCCAGGTGGTTTTCTTTTTTAAAAATATATTTTATTAATTTATTCATATTACATCTGAAATATGGGGCACCAGAGTTCGTGTGAAAGTCAGACCCCATTCTCCACTCAGTTGTGGAGAATGTCCTGTCCATTGGCTAGATCTGGGTAGGGGTTCGAAGTTTACTGCATATATTGTCCTTGGCTGGTGCCATAGTTTGAGCAGGACCCCTGGGCCCAGATTCGCCCGTCATAATGTTCTTCTTGTAGGTTTCTATTACCCTCTGGATACTTCTATTTCCCTGTTCTCCCATGCTTCTCTCATCTAGAGTCCCAATAGGATGTCCTCCCCTCTGCCCCACTTTCCTGGTAAGTGAAGACTTTCATGGGACATGCCCCTTGAGCTAGTGTCCAGATATAAGTGAGTATATACCATTTGACTCTTTCTGCTTCTGGGTTAACTCACTCATTATGATCATTTCTAGTTCAATCCATTTGTCCACAAATTTTGTCCAGGTGGTTTTCAGTCTTGCTAACCCTTCATGGAACATGGACAAGGTGTGGTTCCTAAACTGGTGTTTTAGAACAACTTAAATATCAAAGCCTAGCATTAAAAGAGTGGGGCTCAGTCAACTAAGTTAATTACCTTCACTGATCAAATTTCCTGGAATAGTTCTGACCCTCATTTGCTGTTACATATGTAGTCACAACTTAGGGTCATATACATTTAAAAATAGGCTTTCTTCTCCATAATCCAAGTCTTGATTATTTCCTACTGAAGAACAGCCTCTCCCTGTTGACCTTAGTAGGTGGTCTCTACTCTGAACAAAAAGGTGCTCTCTGACCTAGACTGCAAAGAAGAGAAAGGAGTTGCAAAAATGCTTTTGCCTATGAGATAGGTTGGTTTTTTTTTTCTATCTCAAAATTTGCATTAAAAATTCTACTGTGGCAGGGAAATATGAAAGAGAATGAGGAACATCTGCTCTAATGCAGGCATTACCGTGGTGACAGGGGCTCCCTGGAGTAGGGTGATGGGAGCCAGATGATACTCCCAAGGAGATTTGCTGAGTTAAAAAGTGGCATCTGTGAAATCTAGTAAGAATATAAGGAATGTGCTGGAACAGATGGTACGCGAAGAACATTGGAAAAAAAAACGGTTCCCTGAAAACCTTTCAAGGATTAGTAAACATGGCAAAGGGAAAAGAGCACAAAAGATTAATGATGACTAGATTGGATTATGCAGCTTTTTTACTTTAAAGTGAAGTTTGTTTGTTTGTTTTTTTTTTAAATGTGGATCACTACTGGCCATTCATGGCAAAATGATGTGGTGTCAATAAACATTTTTTCCTACAGTGCTTTAAAAGATGCATTTTTATTTCGAGGGTTGTTCATGGGATTAGACTAGAAAGGCTGAGTTGATGAATTTCTGTGTGGGAGATGCACATGCTAAAAAAGCAAAAATAACAGCTTAAACAAATGTATTTATGGTTCTATTGTTCTTGGGTTGATGCAGCTTACATTTTAGAGCAGTCAGCCGAGATCAAATAACTATGGCGCAAGTCAGTATATGGGACTGAAGAGCAAAGAAAAAACCACGTTAGCACGTTGTCAACAAAGGGTTCACGAAATAGAAAAGATTACAGTTGACATAGCAACTATGAGTGTGCAACCCTGGCCTGGGTGCTCCTAAGAGGCTGATGACTAATAAGTATTCTTTCGAGAAAGGTCACAATTTTTCTTACCCTCATAATTTTTTTTTTTTTACTTTCAATTTCATCTAAAACTAATTTGACAAAAGTTTGTTTTACTGCTTGCTTATGTGAGAACATCAAAACTATGACTGGGTCAAATCAATTTAAAGAGAATTTGCATTGCGCTTATTCTTGAGGATTCTATATGGTGTGTGAAGCTGGAAGCTGCTTCTGTATATAGCCATCATTTCCTCTTAAGATGGGCTACACACCAGTTGGCAGTCTGAGGCAAGAGACGCTGCTAAGGCTGCCACCAAGGATCCCTGCTCTTCCTACTTTGCTTTTAAGTGAGTCCATGGCTTCTCGCCTCTGACTGCAAGGTTACTGAATGCATATTCTAGGCTACTGGAAAAGGGAGAGACTAAGGAAAGAAGCAAAAACAACAAGGAACTCTTTATAGTGCTATTTTGGAAGGATGCCCTTACCAACATCTTTCTTCGCTCCTTTTTAGCTGAGACTGAGACAATAGTGTTTTATAATTTTAATATGAGTGGAACCCTAGTTTTTGGAGCTGGGCGTTGACATTCCAACTTAGTCCACTTATCACCCTGTGTAAATACGAATTTTGAATTACTTGCATGACTGTAGTAGACACTTACATCATACCGAAATTGCTCTAACATTTCTTTAAGTACTTCTTGGCCATTAGAGATTCCTCTATTGCGAATTATCTGTTTAGCTCTGTGAGCCATTTTTTAATTGAGTTATTTGGTTTGTTTATGTCTAGTTTCTTGAATTCTTTATGTATTTTGGATATCAGGCTTCTGTTGGATGGGGAATTGGTGAAGATCTTTTCCCATTCTACAGGCTGCAGGTTTGTCCTTTTGATGCTTTCACTTGCCTTACAGGAGCTTTTCAGTTTCATGAGGTCCCATTTATAATTGTTTGTCTTAGTGTCTGAGCTATTGGTGTTCTGTTCAGGAAGTTGTCTCCTGTGCCAGTGCATTCTACGCCATTCCTCAGTTACCTTCTCTTGGGTTTAGTGTATCTGTTTTCATGTTGAGGTCTTTGATCCACTGGAACTTGAGTTTTGTGAGGGTGAAAGATATAGATCTATTTGCATACTTCTATATGCAGACATCCAGTTAGACCAGCACCACTTGCTAAAGAGTCTTTCTTATTTCAACTGTATAATTTTGGCTTCTTTGTGTCAAAAATCAAGTGTCCGTAGGTGTATGGATTTGCTTCTGGGTGTTCAATTCTATTCCATTAATCAAACTGTCTGTTTTTCTGATAGTACCTTGTGGTGTTTATTGCTATTGCTCTGTAGTACAGCTTGAAATCAAGGATGGTGATACCGCCAGGAGTTCTTTTCCTATACAGAATTGTTTTAGATATCCTAGATTTTCTGTTTTTCCATATGGAGTTGAGTATTGTTCTTTCAAGGTCTGTAAAGAGTTGTGTTGAAATTTTGACGGGAATGCATTGAATCTGTAGATTGCCTTTAGTACAATGGCCATTTTTACTATGCTAATCCTGCTGATCCATAAGCATGGGGGATCTTTCTATCTTCTGATATCTTCTTCAGTTTATTTCCTCCAAGACTTGAATTTCTCATCATACAGGTCTTTCACTTACTTGCTTAGAGTTGCCCCAAGGATTTTATATTATTTGTGGCTATTGTGAAGGTGTTATTGCCCTAATTTCTTTTTCTGCCCATTTATTGTTTGTATATAGGATGGCTGCTGAATTTTTTTAAAGTTAATTTTGTTTCCAGCCACATTGCTGAAGGTGTTTATCAGCTATAAGAGTTCCCTGGTAGAATTTTTGGGGTGACTTATGTATACTATCATATCATCTGCTAATAGGGATACTTTGAATTCTTGCTTTCCTATTTGTAATCCTTGATCTCCTTTAGTTGTTTTATTGCTTTAGCTAAAACTTCAAGTGTTATATGGAATAGATATGGAGAGAGTGGACAGCCTTGTCTTGTCCCTGATTTTAGTGGAATTACTTTAAGTTTCTTCCCATCTAATTTGATGTTGGCTATTGGCTTGCTGCTTATTTTCCTTATCATGTTTGGGTATGTTCCTTGTATCCCTGATCTCTCCAAGACCTTTATGATGAAGGGATGTTGGATTTTGTCAAAGGCTTTTCAACATCTAATGAGATGACCATATATTTTTTTCCAGTTTGTTTTTTGTGGTGGGTTACATTGATAGATTTTTGTATGTTGAACCATCTCTGCATCTGTGGGATGAAGCCTACTTGATCATGGTGGATGATGTTTTTTTATATGTTCTTGGATTCAGTATGAGTATTTTATTGTGTATTTTTGCCTCAATGTTCATAAGGGAGATTGGTCTGTAATTCTCTTTCTTTGTTGAGTCTTTGTGTGGTTTGGGTATCAGGGTGTCTACACCCTCATAAATTTGACAATGTTCCTTTCATTTCTATTTTGTGGAACAGTTTCAGGAGGATTCATATTAGCTTTTCTTTGAAAGTCTATTAGAATTCTGTGCTAAAGCCATCTGGCTCTGGGCTTTTCTTCAGTTGGGAGACTTTTGATGACTACTTCTATTTTCTTAGGGGTATTGATCTATTTAGATTTTTTTTATCTGCTCTGGATTTAACTCTGGTATGTGGTATCAATTGAGAATATTGGCCATTTCCTTTAGATTCTTTTTTAGATTTTCCAATTATGTGGAATACATGTTATTGAAGTAAGACTTAATGATTCTTTGGTTTCCCTCAGTGTCTGTTCGTAATGTCCTCCTTTTCATTTCTTATGTTGTTAATTTGGATAGTATTTCTCTGCTTTTTAGTTAGTTTGGCTAAAGGCTTGTCTGCCTTGGTGATTTTCTCAAAGAACCAACTCTTTGTTTCATTTATTCTTTATATTGTTCTCTTTGTTTCTGTTTTATTGATTTTCCCCATGAGTTTGATTCTTTTATGCCAACTACTCCTCTTGGCCTTGTTTGCTTCTTTTTGTTCTAGAGCTTTCAAGTGTGCTGTTAAATAAGATCCCACTAATTTCTTTATAAAGGCACTCAGTGCTATGAACTTTCCACTTAGCACTGCTTTCATTGTGTCCCACAAGTTTGGGTATGTTGTCCCTTCATTTTCATTGAATTCTAGAAAGTCTTTAATTTCTTTATTTCTTCCTTGACCCAGTGATCACTAAATAGAGAGTAATTCAGTCTCCGTAAGTTTGTAGGTTTTCTGTTTCTGTTGTTATTGAAGTCCAATTTTAATCCATGGTGATCTGATAAAATACTGGGGGTCATTTAAATTTTCTTAAATCTGTTGAGACTTGCTTTGTGAGTGAGTACTACATGGTCAATTTGGGGGAATGTTCCATGAGGTGCTGAGAAGAGTATATATTCTTTTGTGTTTGGGTGAAATGTTCTGTAGAGGACTCCAATTAAGCCTGGAATTTCACAATGTTTAGAAACTGGACCACAAATGCTATTCCTGGCTTTATTAACCATGCTCCTCAATTTTATTTGGGCCCCTACAAAGGTATAATTCACCCTAAATCAGCCAATAGAAACCTTAAGAGAACGATGCTCCATTTCCTTAAGGAGGGTTAGGTAGGTTTTTGTTTGCTCTCTTGGGTTACAGATGCTTATTTTGATTTGGAGTTGCTTATAAGTTATTATTGGTCTTATTCAGAGAGAAAATGAGGTTGGACCCAGGGATGTCTCTCTTTTCCTTTATCTTTCTTTCATAAATATGGAGATAGGGGTTGAAAAGAAAGAAGGAGGGATATAGAAATATATAGAGATGATAGGACAAAAAGTAGATTATTGAATCTACTCCTCAACATAAGGCCTTATTTGTCACTAACAAGGTTATTTTTAATTCATTGGCATGGAATGTTGTATATTGATACAAAATAAGTTTATTTATTTTTTTTTTTCGAGATGGGATTTCTCTATGTTATCTTGGCCATCCTAGACTCACTTTGTAGACCAGTCTGGCCTTGAACTCACAGCGATCTGCATGCCTCTGCCTCCCAAGTGCTGGGATTAAAGGTGTTCACCACCATGCCTGGCAAAATAAATTTAATTTTGATACATTGGTATAGAATTCAAATTTAAGATATATTCTCCACACACATTATATATATATATATATTTACATCTAATATGAGGTATTGAACCCATACAACTGAATTATAATACAAAGCTTACTCCAATACCTTGAAAGTGCTATTGCAGGCTGTTTAGGATAATTAAGTAATACAAATTAATTGTTAGTTGAAAAAATCATGGTCATGAAAACTACCAGTTGATTTTTATCACAAGAATATATATCCTAGGTATAACACAGAGATATGATTCTATAGATAGATAAGGTAAAATAGTTAGATAAGGTCTTCAAAGCCACAGAAACCTACGGAATATGGCATTTAAAGATATTGTCATTATTTTAAAGATTCTTTGACAACAAGACAGATTAACTCCTGGTAACACCCAGTCTACCTCAAGCATCAAAGAACCTCCTTATGGAGATGGCTTCAAATGTGGCAAACCAGCCACTGGATAAAACGTCCTTGTTTCTGTCACAGACAGAATTCTGTCTAAGAATGGGCAAGCTTGGATGCAGGCAGAATAAACAGCCAAACTCTGCCAAGGCAAGGTAAGCAAGGTCTCAATAGTTCCTGCCTCACAAATATGTCTGTTAGATATATTCAGCCAGAAGTCTGAAGATGATGCTCCAATGTTATAGAGAGTTTTGGGTGACTGTCCACGCAGCTAACTGTCTCTGTCATATTTTTCTTCTCATTTTGTAAGCTGCTAACCTGGACTTCCAGTTCACTCAAGTAATTTTCATTCCTTCTCAAGTCTCTGATGGGGTTGAAGACCAGATAGTTTAGTCTTACAATTAATCTTAGTTGTTTGGGGGTTAAGATGTGTTTAGGTGTACATAGATGTTTTAAGTTGACAGAGATGAGATATGATAGATATTGATTCTCATTCAGAATTTTAGAATCACCAAGATAGAAAAGATGTTTTCTACAAGGCTCCCAAACACAAATAGCCAACACACCATGAATGTAACACTCATATAATTGCTGACTGTTTTGTGGTTCTTCTTGCTGTACATAATTTTTTTATTTATGTGTAATAATATAGATGTATATTCCAAAAAATTAATAAAATAAAATATTTAGAGAGAAAAAATGTTCTGTAGATACCTGTTATGTCCATTTGAGTCATAGCATTTGTTAGTTCATTATTTTTCTGTTTGGTTTATGTCTTGATTACCTGTGCATTGATAAGAGTTGGGTGTTGAAGTCTTCCCTGTTAATGTGTGATTTAAGCTTAAGTAACTTTAAAAAAAAACAAATGTGGATGCCTTTGCATCTGGGGTATAGATATTCAGAATCAAGATGCCATCTTTGTGGATTTTTCCTTTGATGAGTATGAAGTATCCTTCCCCATCTCTTTTGATTAATTTTGGGTGAAATTCTATTTTGTTAGATATTAGAATGGATATACTAGATTGCTTCTTGGGTCCATTTGCTTGGAAAAAGATTTCCCCCATTACTCTGAGGTACTGTATATCTATCTTTGATGTTGAGGTATGTTTTTTTATAAGCAGCAGAGTGATGGGTCCTGTTTTTAATTCCATTCTGTATAGACTGTGTCTTTTTATTTTGGAATTGAGCCCATTGATGTTGAAAGATATTATTGACTAATGATCGGTAATTCTTGTTTTTTTGATGTTGGTGATGGTAGTGTGTGTGTGTGTTTGTGTATGTGTGTGTCCTTTCTTTTGATTTTGCTGGTGTGAAATTGTTTATTTTCTTGTAATTTTTTTGGGGGGAGGGTGAAGTTAGCTCCCTTGGACTGGAGTTTTCCCTTTAGTATCTTCTGTATGGCTGGATTTGTGGATAGCTATTGTTTAAAATTTGGTTTTTATCTATGGTGATTGAAAGTTTTTCAGGGTATAGTAGACAGGGCTGACATCTGTGGTCTCTTAGAGTCTACAAGACATTTGCCCATACTCTTCTGGCTTTTAGAGTCTCTGTTGAGAAATCAGGTGTAATTTTAATAGGTATGCTTTTATATGCAACTTGGCCTTTTCTCCTTGCAGCGTCTAATATTTTCATTTGTTATGTAGATTTAGTGTTTTGATTATTACGTGGCAAGAACATTTTCTTTGTTGGTTCGATCTATTTAGTGTTTTGTAAGCTTCTTGTACATTTACAGTCATCTGTTTAGAGTAGGAAAATTTTCTTCTATAATTTCACAGTGTCCCAGATTCTCTGGTTGTTTTGTGTTAGAAACTTTTTGGATTTAATTTTTTTTGACTAATATATCAAGCAGAAGAAAAAGAGTTGAGGATGAAGGGTTGGGAGTTGCTGTGTTTCTTTAGAATCTGGTGAAGATGGGGAGGCTGTAACACAAAGGCGACGACAAATACTTGGGTTTTTGTTTTGCTGTTTTTGAGAGTTAAGTACAAAGACTGTTTGGGCAGTCTATTCTGGCAATTATTTTGTAAACAACCAAACCTGTCAATCTGAGTTCTGTTTCCAGACACTCTATGACCAACTCTTGGTTGCTTAGCTTCTCTGTCTTTAGTTTGCTCCTCTGATAAAAGGATTTACCCACTTCAGTTCCATTGTTGTTTTGAAACTGTGATAGGAATAAGCCTGTGAGTGTTGGAATATACTGAAAGGCATTTTCAGGATGCTCCATCTGTTTCCTTTGTACTGAGTATATATGGAGGTTACTGTGCAATAGACAGGCCCGAACGAAAGCCATGTTAGCTGAGCAGATGTGTGTCAGTGTCATTCTGTGACAGGGGTGCTGGGATACATTTGAGTACAGAAGGCCTCATGAAGTACCATGTGACAATACAGAAAGTGGCAGACTAATGATTGGCAGAAGGCAGCAATAGAAGGTGGAATGTGCATGTCCAAATGGCCACGTGCCAGTCCCATCCCACTGGGGCATCTCACTGACATGATGGGTCCCCGCTTGCCTTAGAGGACTCTCGTGGTCCAGGGTAGTGGTTAGTTCAGTTTGAGCTACATAGTTGCAAATTGCTTTACTTATTTCATGTGAGTGACTGAAGATATAGTAATGGACTCTTTTGTCATATGGAAGAAAAATTGTCTGAAAGGAGATGAGGACCAGTGGGGGATCCAGATTCAACATCCCTGGGGGGAGGAGCATCAGAACAGCAGTGTGTGCCTTACTAAGACTGAGAGTTCAGCCAATGAGGGGGTACAGGACACCAAGACCCAGGCTCAGTGCTCTCGATGAGTACAAAACTTCAACAAAGTTATCTTGGGTCTGACTTGTCAAAGTGCTTCTCAATGTTATCTTCTTATTTGTCTTCTGACAGCCCTTGTGAGGTCAGGGTTTGAAATTCCCCTTGACTAGGGAGAAAACAATGGGCAGAGCTACTAAGTAGCAGGGTGATGAATGAACCGTGGGCCCAGCCTCCCACGTAAGCAGTGAAGGTGGGCCTTTGAAGGTCTTAGGATACACGTGAGGCCAGAGGTCACTGTAAAACATGACAGTGACAAAATCAAGCAATGCTTTTGCCATTTCAATTGTTACTGTTTTGGCTCCCCAACACCACCATCAGATTTTATTTCTGGACACTCACTAGGAAGCTTACCAATAACCTGAGGGTTCTGTGTGCACCAAGCATGCTGCACTGAGAATGGCCATCCTCCCTTGCCGAGCAGACTTCCCCAGTTTTGTTCTTAGTGGCGTGCCTGGACGCAAACACTGGCAGTGGTACCTGTTTTCTCACAGTGTCTTATAACATCTGGTGAGGTCACTGCTGGAAATCCCCATTTGAATGGCTGATATCCAGCAGGCGCAGTACTTATTTGAGGTGGGGGACGACTTCTATCTGGACCAGTCTCAGGCGGAGGCAATACTCCTAGGACCCCTTGCAAAGGCTGCTGCTATCTCAGCAACAATGTACAGGGTTCTTCGCTCCTCCATCCTCACCGGCAACAATGTATAGGGTTCCTGGCTCCTCCATCCTCATGAGTAACAATGTACAGGGCTCCTAGCTCCTCCATCCTCACAAGTGTTTGTTCTCTCTTTGATGACAGCTGTTCTAGCTGGGGTGGAACAGACCCTCATTGAAGTTTGATTTGCATATTCCCGATGGCTAAGGTTGTTGAACCTTTTTATTTATTTATTTATTTATTTATTTATTTATTTATTTATTTATTTTTTTAATGTATATTTTATTTATTATAATTTATTCAGGTTACATCCCGATTGTTATCCCCTTCGCTCTTATTTTCCTGTTCCCACCCTCCCTCCCTCTTCTGCTCTATTTCCCTCCCCTAGACCTCTGATGAGGGGACCTCATCTGGATAGCGTGCACCCCCTGCATCCATTCTTTTTATTATTATTATTATTAATTTATTCTTGTTACATCTCAATGTTTATCCCATCCCTTGTATCCTCCCATTCCTCCCCCCGCATTTTCCCATTATTCCCCTCCCCTATGACTGTTCCTGAGGGGGATTACGTCCCCCTATATATTCTCATAGGGTATCAAGTCTCTTCTTGGCTACTTGCTGTCCTTCCTCTGAGTGCCACCAGGTCTCCCCCTCCAGGGGACATGGTCAAATGTGAGGCACCAGAGTACGTGAGAAAGTCGTATCACACTCTCCACTCAACTGTGGAGAATATTCTGACCATTGGCTAGATCTGGGAAGGGGTTTAAAGTTTACCTCCTGTATTGTCTTTGGCTGATGGCTTAATTTGAGCGGGACCCCTGGGCCCAAATCTACCTATCATATTGTTCTACTTGTAGATTTCTAGGACCCTCTGGATCCTTTTATTTTGCTGTTCTCCCATGCGTCTCTCATTTAGAGTCTCAATAGGATGCCTTCCCCTCTGTCCCAGTTTCCTGGTAAGTGAAGGCTTTTGTGGGACATGCCCCTTGGGCTAGTATGCAGATATAAGTGAGTATATACCATTTGATTCTTTCTGCTTCTGGGTTAACTCACTCATTATGATCATTTCTAGCTCAATCCATTTATCCACAAATTTCGGGAATTCCTTGTTTTTAATAGCTGAGTAGTATTCCATAGTGTATATGTACCACAGTTTCTTTATCCACTCTTCTACTGAGGGACACTTAGGCTGTTTCCATGTTCTGGCTATTATCAATAAGGCTGCTATGAACATGGTTGAGCAAAGTTTCTTGTTGTGTGCTGGAGCATCTTCTGGGTATATTCCAAGGAGTGGAATAGCTGGGTCTTGAGGAAGCCCTATTCCCATTTTTCTGAGATAGCACCAGATAGATTTCCAAAGCGGCTGTACTAGTTTGCATTCCCACCAGCAATGAAGGAGTGTTCCTCTCTCCCCACATCCTCGCCAGCATGTGGTGTCGCTTGAATTTTTGATCTTAGCCATTCTGCTGGGTGTAAGATGGAATCTCAGAGTTGTTTTGATTTGCATTTCCCTGATGACTAAGGAGGTTGAGCATTTCTTTAAGTGTTTCTCAGCCATTTGATACTCCTCTGTTGAGAATTCTCTGTTTAGTTCCAAGCCCCATTTCTCAATTGGGTTATTCGGTTTGGTGGTGTTTAATTTCTTGAGTTCTTTATATATTTTGGATATTAGACCTTTGTCAGATGTAGGGTTGGTGAAGATTTTTTCCCAGTCTGTAGGCTGTCGCTTTGTTCTCTTGACAGTGTCTCCTGCCTTACAGAAGCTTCTCAGCCTCATGAGGTCCCATTTATTAATGGTTGACATTAAGGCCTGGGCCGTTGGTGTTCTGTTCAGGAAGTTGTCTCCTGTGCCAATATGTTCCAGGCTCTTTCCCACTTTTTCTTCTAAGTGGCTTAGTGTCTCTGGTTTTATGTTGAGGTCTTTAATCCACTTGGATTTGAGTTTTGTGCAAGGTGACAAATATGGGTCCAGTTGCATTTTTTTACACATAGACCTCCAGTTAGACCAGCACCATTTGTTGAAGATGCTATCCTTTTTCCATTGAATGGATTTGGCTTCTTTGTCAAAAATCAAGTGACCATATGTGTGTGGATTCATATCTGGGTCTTCGATTTGATTCCACTAATCAACCAGCCTGTTGCTGTGCCAGTACCATGCTGTTTTAATTACTATTGCTTTATAGTACAGTTTGAGATCAGGTATGGAGATTCCTCCGGAGCACCTTTTATTGTACAAGATTGTTTTAGCTATTCTGGGTTTTTTGTTTTTCCATATGAAGTTCAGAATTGAACTTTCAATGTCTTTAAAAAATTGTGTAGGTATTTTGATAGGGATTGCATTGAATCTGTAGATTGCTTTTGGTAGGATGGCCATTTTTACTATGTTAATTCTCCCGATCCATGAGCAAGGAAGATCATGCCATCTTCTCAGGTCATCTTCAATCTCTTTCTTCAGAGTTTTGAAATTTTTTTCATACAAGTCCTTCACTTGCTTAGTTAGGGTAACTCCTAGATATTTTATATTGCTTGTGGCTAATGTGAAGGGTGTGGTTTTCCTAATTTCTTCCTCTGCAAGCTTGTCATTTGTGTATAGGAAGGCTACAGACTTTTTTGAGTTAATTTTGTATCCAGCCAATTTGCTGAAGGTGTTTATCAGCTTTAGGAGTTCTCTGGTGGAGTTTTGAGGGTCACTTATGTACACTATCATATCATCTGCAAAGAGGGATAATTTGACTTCCTCCTTTCCCATTTGGATACCCTTGATCTCCTTTTGTTGTCTTATTGCTCTGGCTAGAACTTCCAGTACTATATTGAAGAGATATGGAGAGAGTGGGCAGCCTTGCCTTGTTCCCGATTTTAGAGGAATTTCCTTGAGTATCTCACCATTTACTTTGATTTTGGCTATTGGCTTGCTGTAGATAGCCTTTATTATGTTGAGGAAAGTGCCTTGTATCCCCGATCTCTCTAAAACTTTAAACATGAATGGGTGTTGAATTTTATCAAATGCTTTCTCTGCATCCAAGGAGATGATCATGTGGTTTTTTATTTTCAGTTTGTTTATATGGTGGATTACATTGATGGATTTCCGTATATTAAACCATCCCTGCATGCCTGGAATGAAGCCTACTTGGTCATGATGAATGATATCTTTGATGTGCTCCTGTATTTGTTTTGCAAGTATTTTATTTAGTATTTTTGCATCTATGTTCATAAGAGAAATTGGTCTGAAATTCTCTTTCTTTGTTGAGTCTTTGTGAGGTTTAGGTATCAATGAGACTATGGCCTCATAGAATGAATTTGGTAATTTTCCATCCATTTCTATCTTTTGGAGTAGCTTGAAGAGTATCGGTATTAGCTCGCCCTTAAAGGTCTGGTAGAATTCTGCACTGAAACCATCTGGCCCTGGGCTTTTTTTGGTTGGGAGACCATCGATGATTGCTTCTATTTCTGTAGGGGAAATGGGACTATTTAGCTTGTTTATCTGTTCTTCATTCAACTTTGGCAAGTGAAATTGTTCAAGAAAATCGTCCATTTCCCTTAGATTTTCAAATTTTGTGGCATATATGCCTTCAAAGTAGGATCTTATGATTCTTTGAATTTCTTCAGTGTCTGTTGTTATGTCTCCCTTTTCATTTCTGATTTTGTTGATTTCAATACTGTCTCTCTGCCTTTTAGTTAGTTTGGCTAATGGTCTGTCTATCTTGTTGATTTTCTCAAAGAACCAGCTCTTGGTTTTGTTGATTCTTTGGACTGTTTTCTTAGTTTCTAATTTGTTAATTTCAGCCCTGAGTTTGATTATTTCCAGGCGTCTACTCCTCTTGGGTGTTTCTGCTTCTTTTTTTTCTAGGGCTTCCAGTTGTGTTGTTAAGATGCTTATGTGCGATGTTTCCAATTTCTTTTTAAAGGCACTTAGTGCTATGAATTTTCCTCTTAGCACTGCTTTCAATGTATCCCACAGATTTGGGTATGTTTTTTCTTCATTATCATTGAAATTCAGAAACTCCTTGATTTCTTTCTTTATTTCTTCCCTGACCCAAGTGTCATATAGCAGAGAGTTGGTTAGTTTCCACGTACGTGAAGGCTTTTTGTTATTTCTGTTGTTGTTGAATTGTAGCCTAAGAGCATGGTGATCTGATAGGATACAAGGTATTATTTCAATCCTCTTGTATCTGTTGAGGCTTGCTTTGTGACCTACGATGTGATCAATTTTGGAGAAGGTTCCATGGGGTGCAGAGAAGAAGGTGTATTCTTTCTTGTTTGGGTGAAAGGTTCTATAGATATCTGTTAGATCCATTTGACCCATGGCATTGGTTAATGATGTTATTTCTCGGCTTAGTTTCTGTTTCAATGACTTATCCTTCAGTGAGAGTGGGGTGTTGAAGTCTCCCACTATTATTGTGTGGGGATCGATGTGTGGTTTAAGCTTTTTTAGGAGATCTTTTACAAATGTGGGTGCCCTTGTATTGGGAGCATAGATGTTCAGAATTGTGATGTCATCTTGGTTGACTTTACCTTTGATGAGTATGAAGTGTCCTTCCTCATCCCTTTTGATTAATTTTGGTTGAAAGTCTATTTTGTTTGATACTAAAATGGCTACACCTGCTTGCTTCTTGTGACCATTTGCTTGGAAAATTTTTTTCCAACCTTTTACCCTGAGGTAATGCCTTTCATTATGGGTGAGATGTGTTTCTTGGATGCAGAGGAATGTTGGATCTTGTTTATGTACCCATTCAGTTAGTCTGTGTCTTTTTATTGGAGAATTGAGGCCATTGATGTTGAGAGATATTAATGACCAGTGACTGTTAAGAGTCTTAATTTTGATGTTGTTTCCAGTCGAGCGTTTGTGTAGTTGTGTTTTTGCCATGGGATAGTTATCTATTTCCTGGGTAGTTTTGGTTGTAGCTTGACCCTTTGGGATGGAGTTTTCCTTCTAGTACCTTCTGTAAAGCTGGGTTTGTGGATAGGTACTGTTTGAATTTGTTTTTGTCATGGAATATTTTGTTTTCTCCATCAATGTTTATTGATAATTTTGCTGGGTAAAGTAGTCTGGCCTGGCATCTGTGTTCTCTTAGGGTTTGCAGGATCTCTGTCCAGGCCCTTCTGGCTTTTATGGCCTCTGCTGAGAAGTCGGGTGTAATTCTGATAGGTTTACCATTAAATGTTATTTGGCCCTTTTCCCTTGCAGCTTTTAATATTTTTTTCTTTGTTCTGCATGTTTTGTGTTTTGATTATTATGTGGCGGGCAGTTTTTCTTTTCTGGTCAATTCTATTTGGTGTTCTGTAGGCCTCTTGTATGTTTATAGGCATCTCTTTCTTTAGATTGGGGAAATTTTCTTCTATGATTTTGTTGAGAATAGTTTCTGGGCCCTGGAGTCTGATGTCTTCTCTTTCTTCAATGCCTATTATCCGCAGATTTCTTCTTTTCATGGTGTCCTTAATTTCTTGGATGTTTTGTGTCAGGAGTTTTCCAGATTTGGCATTTTCTTTAATGGTTGATTCAATATCTGTGATTGTATCTTCTAGCCCTGAGATTCGTTCTTCCATCTCTTGGATTCTGTTAGAAAAGCTCACCTCTGTGTTGCTCGCCTTCTTCTCTGAGGTCTCACGTTCTCGTTTTTCTTCTGTCTGTGTGTTTATCATTGAATCCATTTTCATTTTCAGATCTTGAACTGATTTTTTGATTTCTTTCATCTGATTTTTTGTATATTCCTGAGTTTCTTCCATTGCCTCTTTATAGGTCTTCAGAGCTTGAACCGTTTTATTTATTTCTTTCATCTGGTTGTTTGCATTTTCCTGCAATTTTTCCAGTTCCACTCTATGTGCTTCTTTTATGTCTCTCACCTGTTTGTCTGCATCTTCCTGCATTTGATTACGAATTTTATTTGTTTCCTCCATTATCATCCTCATTACTAAGGATTTGAGGTCATTTTCTTGTATTTCCGTTGTATTTGAGTTCTCTGGGTTGTTTTCTTTGGGATAGCTGGAAACTGGAGACGCCATGTTGTTTTGGGGTTTTTTGCGTATGCTTTTTCGTTGTCCTTTAGACATCTTGCCATCTTTGTTTTTGTTGGGTAGCTTCCAGAGTTGAATGGAGGGTGTCTGACGATAGATTCACTTGTTTTCTCACAATTTCCCTAGGCTGCGAGCTCAAAGCTTCACTGGTGTGGATGTTAGGAGGTTAGCCCTGTTGTTCTGGTCTCTCACAGCCAGTGATCCTCAGTCCCCCTCTGCTGTGGATCCTGCAATTGTTCTGGGTCTCTGAATGAGTGTTGGGTCAGGCCAAGGTATCCACAGCCTTCTGTGTTCCCTGCCAAGTCCAGCCAGGAGCACTGGGACCGAACCACGGGCAGAACTCAGCTAGATTCTCAGGGCCTGAACTGTCTGCCAAGCTCAGCTAGGGATTTTGGCCCCAAAATGCACACAGGGTCCAGCCAGAATTTTTGGGGCTGGGACTACGCACCAAGCTCCGCTAGGGCCTTTTGGCCCAAAGTGCGTGCTGTGGTCAGTTATTGACTCAGGGCCCGAACTGACCACCAATCTCAGCCAGGAATTCTGGATTCAAACTGCACACTGTGTCCAACCAGAGTCTTAGAGCTGGTGGAACCGAGAGCTCTGTCCAGCCTGCGCCACAGCAGGAGAACTGCGGCTGCTCTGAGTTAGCGCCAGTGGTGGAACAAGTGCTCTGCCCAGACTGTGTCACCGCAGGGGAGCTGTCGCTGAGCTGAGGTGGTGCCTAGGATGGAACTGAGCACGTCACCAAGCCTGCGCCACAGCAGGAGAACTGCAGCTGCTCTGAGTTAGCGCCTGTGGTGAAACCAAGTGCTCGGCCCAGACTGTGTCACCGCAGGGGAGCTGCCGCTGAGCTGAGGTGGTGCCTAGTGTGGAGCTGCGAGCTCAACTAAGCCTGCGCCACAGCAGGGGAGCTGTGGCCACGCTGAGTTAGTGCCTCAGGCAGAATTGCTTGCTGGGCCGGGCCAGTACCCGGGACTCTGGGGCCGAACTGTCCGCCGAGTCCAGTCTGGGTCCAAAGGCTCCACACGACCAAATCCTGCCCCGAGTCCCCTCTCCCGCAGCAACTCCCACCAGCCACCACACCAATCACCTCCACCGGAAGGCTATGAGCTGCAAACCTCAGCCGCCGCTGCTGGTGCCTCTGGTGCCGCTGCCTCTGCCGCTGCCACTCTGATCAGAGAAAAACCACGCTCCTCCCGTGTGCAGGGGCATGCAGGTCCTCCGCATCCTGGTCCCTCCGAACTGTGGAGCACTCCCGCTGCCATGATGTTCGGACCTCGGTGTTCCTGGCTCAGAAATCTGTGCAATTCCCTGAATTGTTCACTGGAGCCTCCAAACGCGGTCCACACTGCTCGCCGCCATCTTGGATCTCCGGTTGTTGAACCTTTTCCAGGTTCTTTTTTACTTCTTTTGTGAATCATCCATTAGTTCATGTGTCAATTTACTGATTGGATGGCTCTGTTGGGTTGGGAGGGATTTTCAGACTTTACTATTTAGAGTTCTTTGTGTTTTCTAACATCAGCCTCCTGTCAGATGTATAGATGGCAGACTTTCCATGTGTTCTGTAGCCTGTTTCTTCACTCCTCTGCTGTGCAGAAGCTCTTTCACTACACACAATCCCCAGAGCCCAGCAGCCACCACTGCCTGGCTCAGGTGTTTACTGCTTCGAGTCATTTCTTTTGTGACCTTTGCTTTCTCTGACCCAGTGCTAGAAATTGCTTTGCTTCATTCCCTAGTGAAGTTTGCTGAATCTGATATTTCTTGCAGGAGAAAAACTGTGTTATAACCCACATGGTCCCAAGATAGAGAGGCTCAACTTACGATGTTCTGAATACAGTCATGCAAAAGCATTAAGCATTCTATAGGAACTGTACTCTGGGTTTAAAAATTTAAGAGTCTCTATTAATATGTAGGTGGATACTCTCATGGGGACAGTATAAAGCCACAGCTCCATGTCAACCATATGACCTTGAGAGGAAACAACCAATACATCATGGTGTACTCTGCCATTAAGTTATAATGTAGGGTGTGTTACATACTCTGTCATTCTATGGAATTTTCAACTTACATTGTGTTTATTGAGAGATAGCCTGCATTGACATCAGAGAAGAACAAAGTGTGTTAAAATTCCCCTATGTGGGGCTTACACTGCTTGAATGATGTTTCATTAACTGACACAAAAGAAGCTTAGAGCTGGTGAAGGCACTAGGAGTGTGAAACTGGTGACTCGGGATATGTGGAAAGAAGGAATGGACTACACAAAGGTGACCTCTGACCTCTGTGCATGCCCTGGGAATGTAACTTATTATCACATGATAATAATAAGTAAAAACAAAACAAAACAAAACAAAACAAAAAACTCCAGAGGCTTAGGATAAGGAGATTGCCACTTAGAAATTACTGTCAATGGATGTCTTTTTTCCTTTTCCTGTTGCTATGATAAAATACCCTGACAAAAGGAATTTAAAGAACAACTGGTTTATTTGACCCATAATTCCAAGTTCCAGCATGTCATCATAGGGATCTCAAGGTGGCAGGAACTTGAAGCAACTAGTCTCATCATATCCACAGTCAACACCAAAGAGTGATGAATTAATGTGTGTGTGTGTGTGTGTGTGTGTGTGTGTGTGTGTGTGTGTTAGCGCTCAGTGTACTTTCTCCTTTCTTAGACTTTCTTAGATAATTCAGAATCCTCTTGCTAGGGAATGGTGCTAACCACAGTGGGCAGGGTTTCTCACTTCATTTATCATAATTAAGATAATTCCTCAGAGACATACAGACCAACCTAATCTACTAAATCCCCCATTGAATCTCCCAAGTGATTCTAGATTATGTCCAGTGGACAATTAAAACTCAGCATCCCAGTGGATTCACAGATGGATTTCACCATAATTTTGCATGTGTATATTGTTTATTTTGCTCATTCAACCTCTCTCTCTCTCTCTCTCTCTCTCTCTCTCTCTCTCCCTCTCTCGTTCTCTCTCTCTCAATTCCTTCTTATCACCAAATAAAGTCTCTTGTATGTTTTACAAACACACACACACACACACACACCTTAAATATACATTTTGAAGGTCAGACAAAAATATGTGTCTTTCTAGCTTTCTTGGCCTGATTTGATTGACGATCTCTAGTCCCATCCATTTACCATATCACCTGGAAAGGATATAACCTCATTCCTCTTCGTGACTGGTTAAAATACCATTATGTGGTGTGTGTGTGTGTGTGTGTGTGTGTGTGTGTGTGTGTGTTCTTTATCCCTTCATCTGTTGATAGTATCTACACCAATTTCCCTGCTTTGCTACTGTGACTAACACAGCAGTTGTTATGGATGTCCACATCTCTGTTGCATGCTGACTTGATTCCTTCAGGCACACACACACACACACACACACACACACACACACACACACACACACATATATATATATATATATCAGGCATATATCATATAGGTTGTTCATATGATAGTTCTATTTTTAATTGTTTTAGAAACCTCTATTTTGATTTTCATAGTGGATGTGCTTATTTACTTTACACATCCAGCATCTAAGAATTCCTTACCACTGCATGCTCACCAGTATTTATTGTTTGACTATAGCCACTCTTAAGTGGGGCAAGATGGAGTCTCAGTGGAGTTTGGTATGCATTTTTCCTGATGGATAAGGGTTCTGAGCATTTTTTCATGCATTGATTATCCATATGTGCTTCTTATCAGAATTGCTCATTCATTTATCTGCCAATTAATTGATTGATTAGATGATTTGGGGCATCCTGTCTAATATCTATCTATCTATCTATTTATCTATCTATCTATGTATCATCTATCTTCTAGATACTAAGTCCTTTTCAAATGAATAGATGGCAAAGACTATGCTCTGCAGATTGTCTCTTCACTTGGTTTATTATTTATTCTGCTATGTACAGCTTTTAAGTTTCTTTCAATCTCATTTGTCAATTCTTGCTATCGTTTCCCAAGAGAAGGCAATAATAGTTCTTGTACATAGGTGTGGAAGAGCATGATGTGACCCAGCAGAACCAGGAATAAGAAGGCAGAGTTAGACCAATAGAATCTGTGAGTGGCAATCAGGGTCAGAGAGGGTTTGAGTGTCTCTATCTTTCTGCCTAGAGTGTTTGAATGAATTATCCTGTCTCTGGAGCATGGAACACAAGGACAACAATAGGACTGCCACATCATCAATGCCTAACCCAGGAGAAAAGGTCGCAGAATGTGATGAAAGCAATGGGCTCTTGAAGTTGCCTCAGGACCAGACAGTCTTTCTGTGTCAGTGTCTATGTCTTCCATGTTCCTCATTTTCTCTGTGTCATGTGTCTCTCTGTACTTCTCATATTTTCTTTGATCCTATCTGGTCTGCTCTGTTTGGCTTTTTTCTTTCTCTCACTCATATCTCATTGTTTACTTTTTTCACTCAACCTCACCTCTGCATTTAACTCACCAGAACTTGAATGGAAATTTCTGTACCCTTTTAGACAATTTGTATTTGTGCTATTAATCTTTATTTTTCTTGCTCTGAATTTAAAAGCAGTTTCACTTTAAATATGACTCTAATGATTATAACGATGCAAGTATCATGACCATTCTTTAGTAAAATAAAATAACCTTTTATTTTATTTTTATATTTAAATTAAAAGTATCTTTTGAGAATTTAATACATATGTACTGTATCTGTACATAATTTCCATATCTCTTTTTCCTCCTGCAACTCCTATGTCCCCCAACCCCTAATCCCTCTAAATTCATGACTTCTTATTCTTTAATTAAAGAAGAACACACACACACACACACACACACACACACACACAAATACAGCCTGCTGAGCTCATTTAGTGTTATTCATGTGTGTATTTGTTTAGGGCTGACCACTTGGGATTGATGATGATTGTTTTCAGTAAGCTTTAAAAATATTACACACACATAAACACACACACACACACACACACACCATGGCACACGTTGAATGGTCATAGGACAACTTATGAGAGCCTCTTCTCTTTTTCTAATATATAGGTCCAGGGACCAAACTGAGGTCTTCAGGTAAGCTCCTGTCTAAGTTTGGGTTTCTATTACTGTGATACAACACCATGAACAAAGACAAGTTGGGGAAAATGGGTTTATTTCATCTTCCAGTTGTAGTCCATCATCTAGGGAAGTCATGGCAAGAACTCAAGGCAGGAACCTGCAGGGACTGAAGCAGAGACTGCAGAGGAATGCTGCTTACTGGCTTGTTCCTCACTGCTTACTCAGCCTGCTTTCTTGTATATTTCAAGACCATCTGCCCATAGGTGGCACCACTCATAGCAGACAGGGCCCTTGCAAGGCAATCACTTATCAGGAAAATGTCCTACAGGCTTGTCTATAGGCCAGCCTTAAAGGAGGCATTTCCTCAGTTATGGTTCTCTTTTCCCAGATGACTAGCTTGTGTCAAGTCAACACATACAGCAACAACAGACTAACGAGGACTACCCTTACCCTCTGAGCCTACTTGCCAGCCCCATAATGAACATTCATCTTTTGACTTAAGGAAACCTTCAAAATGAATGGTGACCCCAATTAATGCCTGCTTTGGTTCTTCAGACTTAAGTAACTTGGGCCAAGTGAGTCTGCCTTTTGTACCTATTAAAGATAGTTTCCCAAACACCAATTTTCTATTGGCTCTACTTGTTAAAGATGGTAAAATTGTACTTAAAATGGCAGCTTTGAAAACAAATAGGCTAAATGTGAAATAAAATCTAGTGAATCATGCACATATCTGCCTTATCAACAACAAGTATTGAAGAGTAAGACAATGGGACTATTAGTGTTAGTAATAGAGAGAGATGACCACAAGCAGAGCATCACAGTGATCTCATGATGGGCAAGGGCTTTCTCTTCATTAGGGTTTAATTATCACAGTGGCCCAGGGTTGCTGCTATCAATTCCATTCTGAGTGGAGTTACCAAGACTTGGAAAAGTTAAAGGAATTATAACACAAGTACAGGATGAGCCACCTTACATGTAATGGTTGGAATCAGATTTCAGAATACTACATATACATATTGAGATAGTCTAGGAATGGAGGCTGTGTGCAAGCATTAACATATAAAGGCAGACATGAATTTATTAAAATTTCATCTCTGCCTGATACAGATAGCCTGAAGAAAATTCTGTATAACTTAAAAACTAATTTTATGCATAAAACAAAGTTTTATGGTGTGGAACTTTCTATTTGTAATGTCATGTCAGCATGTAAAAACTATCCTACAATTTCATGTTTCATACTTTTCTGATTATGAATTCTCAACCTGTACTAATTATTATTTATTTTATAGCATCTTGATGTTTTTGTTGTTGTTTGTTTTCCCTCTGTGGCAAAATATGCATAACATAAGACATAATATTTGAACTATTTTAGACATACAATTCAATGATACACATATTCATAATATGTATCATGATTATATATTTCCAAAACTCTTTCATGATCCCAAGCAGAATCTTTACTAAACAGTCATGTGGTGATTTGAATGAGAATGACTCAGATAGGTTCATATACTTGAGTTCTTAGCCACTAGGGAGTAGAACTATTTGAGAAGGATGAGGGAGGTGTGGCCTTGGAGTGGGTGTGGCCTTATTGGAAGAAGTAGGTTACTACTGGTGGACTTTGATGTTCCAAGACCACCACCACTTCTCTCTCTCTCTCTCTCTCTCTCTCTCTCTCTCTCTCTCTCTCTCTCTCTCTCTCTCTCTCTCTCTCTCTCTCTCTCTCTCTCTCTCTCTCTCTCTCTCTCTCTCTCTCCTCCTCTCTCTCTCTCTCTTGCTTTCTCTTGGCTGCTTCCAAATCAGAATATAAAGCTCTCAGCTACTGTTCCAGGACTCTGTTTCTCACCAGGTTAGTCACGAGCTAATCCTTCAAAAGTGTAAGTAAGCCCAAGAAAATGTTTCCTTTTATAAGTTGCCTTGGTCATGGTGCCTTCTCACAGTAAAGGAACAGTAACTAAGACTGAAGTGGGTACCAGAAGTGGATTATTGAAGACAGACCTAATCATGCTGCTGTTTGGAGGAATATGGGAAGACTTTGAGATTTGGGGCTGGAAAGGGGATGGAATGTTTTAAGTGGGGCTTAATGGACCATCCTAGTGGGAACATGGAAGATAGTAGTGCTGAGAGCAATGTGTAACTGTGAGGGCCCATCTCAAGATGTTTCAAAGGGGCTGTGATATTTTTGGCATAGAATGTCCCTGGTCTATGGCCTTGTTATAAAAATCTGTCTGGGGCTAAACTGAAGAGTCTAATGTCACTGGTAAAGGAGATTTCAAGACAGTCTAGTATTGACTGTGTCATGTTATAAGTGATCATTCTTGTGTAGATCTACAATGAAAAGGATCAAGTGGGCTTTAAAAATGCAAAACATAATTTGAACAGAAAAAGAGCACCAGAGAGTGTAATGTTATTGTCAAGTCTTGTGCTCAAGGAGATGAAAAATTTAAAGAAGAGCTTGATGCTAAATGGAATAAAGGAAGCAGTGCCCTCAGGCCATTACCCTATCCAGCTAAGCTTACATCTTCTGAAAAGGAATTAAAAGGAAAAGTTAAGGTAAAAAAAGGAAACCATCAATAATGAAAAGCTTATAGAAATATAATTCAGGAAGGGATTAGATTTCAGTCCCAGCATGCAGAAGAACTTAGCAGCTTTGGCTATGTGATTCTGGCTTTAGAGTCAAGAAGTATATAGGAGTAAAAGGTTTGTGGAATTTTCTCCATAGTTAAAGAAAGCCACTGAGGCCAGGCATGTATGAGGGAGTCCATGCAGGGAGCCATGGAGAGCCCATTGGGTGAAGCTGTGAAAGAGAAGCCTGGGTTGCACTGGAGACCCCTGAGTTGTTGTAAATGCCAGAGTTGTCGGATTCCTGCCAAGCGGGAGCTGGTAACAAGGAGTAGAGCCATTCCAAGAGAAAAAAAAAATGTGCTGAAGTAAGCAATGCTGGAAGGGAAGAGTCATCTTCCTTATGTAAGTGCTTTGACATCAGACATGAAGGTATAGGGCATGAAGTCTACCCAACTGATGTTTGGTCTTGCTTTGGCCCAGTATTTCCTCATGATGTTTACTTTCCTCTATTTTTGAATGGTAATATATATATTCTGTATCATTGTATTTTGGAAGTATGTGATCTGCTTATTGATTTTGACTTCATAGGAGGTTACAGTTAAGGAATTGCCTTGAGTCTCAGAAGAGACTTGGGACTTTGGAATTTCAAACAGCATTGAGACTATGAAAAACTATGGAGACTTGAAGTTGGACTAAATTACTTTTGCATTATGAAATGGCTACAAGCCTCTGGGGGCCTTGGAGTGGAATGAGATGGTTTGAATGAGAACGGGCCCAAGGCTCATACATTTGGATCTGTTGCCACCAGGGAGTAACTATTTGAAAAGTATTAAAAGGATTAGGAGGTGTGGCCTTGGTAGAAGAAATGTGTCTTTGGGGGTGGGCTCTGAAATTTTAGAAGTCCATGCCAGGCCCAGTTTTCTCTCGTTCTTCTGGCTGCCTGAGGATCAGGATGTAAAGCTCTCAGCTACTGCTTTATCACCATGCCTATCCGCTTGCTTCCGTAACAATTATGGAATAGCCCTTTAAAACTGTAAGCAAGCTCCCAATTAAATGCTTCCTTTTATAAGTTGCCTTGATCATGGTGTCTCCTCACGAGAAGAGAACAGGGGCTGAGACAAGTCATTTTCTTTGCCCCAGCCCCGGGATTCTCTATTTTACTTTCTAGGCAGTGTTGTTCCTCACGGTCCTCAGATTGCATTAGTGAAAAGAAGCAGAGTACAGTGATTACAAACAAGAACTCTAAGACCAGAAACACATTCACATGGCTTCTTTGGGGAGCTGTTATTTATTTTTGTATTCCAGTGCTATAATTTACAAACATATTTTGTGGCGACTCCTTTCTTCTTTCATTTCATGTGAAAGAGAAAGGTAGGATTGTAGCTGGATTAGAAAGGCCAGGGCTCAGTAACTTCAATTACTCATAGGAAATGAAGAGTTGGCTATAGAAAATGGAAGGAAACAGGAAGATGTTACTAATAGAAGTTACAAGGACATATATTAGCCACACAAACAAATAATGAGGGTTTGTGGTCCTTCTCACTTTAGGAAATGATCTCAAAGTCTATGTCGTAAATGTTATGCCCAAAAAGAAAGATAAACAGCAGGTGTACACACACACACACACACACACACACACACACACACACACACACACAGTATCCTAGTGAGTTTATGTATTTATATATATAAGATCACAATATCTTATAGCTGCTGTAATGGTTAATTTTATGTTTTATCAGCTTACTTTGTTATGAGGTTTCCAGATTAAACTTCATTTATGGATGTGTCTATTAGAAGGCTTCCAAATGAGGTAATCCTTTAAACAAGTGAATGCAGTACAGAAAATTAGCCTCCCAGTGTGTGTGTGTGTGTGTGTGTGTGTGTGTGTGTGTGTGTGTGTGTGAGTATTATCTATCTACCAAAGGCCTGAATGGAACAAAAAGAGAAGAAGGAATGGGCTCCTTTCTCTTCTTGCTTGTCTAATGAGCTGGGACATGAGTCTTCTCCGGTCTTTGATGTAGGATTTACATTACCAACTCCCTTGGTTCTCAGACTTGGGACTTGACTAGGATGCCATAAGTAACTTCCCGTGTTCTACTGATTGCAGTGGATGGTGGGGCTTAGTCTCCTTAAGCATTTGTGCCAGTTCTAATAAATTTCTGTATGTATATGTCATCAATTGTATTGGCTTTGGTTCTCTGAAGAGCCCTAACTAATCGATCCATTCATCAGTCTATCTGCCTGCCTGCCTACCTATCAGTAGAGAGACAGATGCATAGTCTAAATATTAGTCCTGATTCTGCCCTGATCCAAATGCGAAGAACTCTCAGAGTCCTCTTTTAAATATTTTGAAGGCGGGAGTTTGCTTGTAAGGGGACTTGAGTCTCATGTAAATGCATGTCTAATTCCCTGTGAGAGACAATGGAATGTATACAACACCTAGACTGTCTTCAAAGGATTATCCAGGAAACAACAAAGTCACAAAAGCCTAGAAAAATAGCAAAGTCTCTAAAAATGCCCTGGCCTGGGCACCAAACATGGTTAATTAAACCTGTCATCTAGCAGCTTGGAGGAAAACAGGCCTGGGATGACAACTATGGCCAAAAGACTTTAGGCTAAGAGTTTTACCTGTCTGAGCCAGGAAAATAAAATCTATACTACAAAGCAGATATGGGAATACAAAGAGGTAACTCATGTGCAATTGCCTGGTGCAGAGAACAAGGTAAATACTCATTGACCAAATGGCTTATCTTAAAATATTATTTCTCTTAAATGACCATAATGGCCACTGTTTGTTTTTAAAGGCCCTTTCCAGCTTATCAGAATGATTGTATATCTTCTTTACAACTTGTGAAGGAATCCTTTTGATTCTGGCTTTGTAGGTGAGGAAACTGAATCTCTGCGAAGCAGCCAAGGTCACAGAATGTGAGAGGCAGTATCTGCTTTCTTTAATGCTCACCAGCCTTCCTTCACCCCGGAACACTCAGGGCCAAATCTGTCCTTGTACAGTGGACCTACCACATAAGTTTTCCTGGAAGAAAGATGTTTATTGTATTGCTTAGTAAGGGTGAGGAGGGTATTTGTGTGTGTGCGTGTATGTGTGTGTGTGTGTGCGTGCATGCGTGTGTGCGTGTGTGTGTGTGTGTGTGTGTGTGTGTGTGTGTGTGTGTGTGTATACTTTAGTATATGACCTGTCTTTTCCTAGTTTTTTTTTTCTCTCGAAATGGAAGTGATTGACTTATTTCTGTGTCAGGCGTTTGGTGGTTGTTTGTTCCCATCAACAAGGGCAATATCACTAAATCAGAGTCACCCAGTCAGTGGAGTTAGCCAGGAGGTGATGCTGAGCAGTCAATGACACTGTAAATCATAGTTGTTCAGCTCATCAGTATCCAAGTGGGGACAGGCCAGAAAGCTAATCACATTGGCAACTCATGGAAAGATGCTGAAAGGCCAACAGCTTCTCTTAGGAGTATCTTACACATTGTGACCTCACAGTGTAACATGGGGGTGTGGAGTCTGCGACCAAATCCTATGAAACTGAGTCAACCGCAAAGTCCTTAGTCTTCAACTGAAACTAAAGCAGGTGACCTATAAGGTCATAAAAGTTTGTAGCTCACCACTTTGGATATGTCACCGCTTCCCAATGGCCTTTGCTTACCCATGTGACTGCTCCCCCTTCTTTGACTCTCGTCATTTTCTAAAATTCTTTTGTCTATGGTCCTTTTTTTCCCCTCCTTTCCCAACTTTGAAAGGGTCAAGCATTTAAGCAATCACCACAGGGCTGGATTACTGAAAATGCCTCCAGGGCATCTGCTCTCTTCAGTCTTCCCCCCTCCCTACCCCCAGGCTGTGCAGCCTTGAGTGCTATGACTAGAATGGTCTGAGCTTTAATTTTTTACTTAAAGCTGTCAGTTACTCTTTCTCAAATGTAAGCCCTCTAGAGTTGGATCTGATTGCCACTTTTGTGCGTGTATAACATATGTATCTGAAGAGAAAACATTCATTTGGAACAATAAAGGGTAACATCAATCAGCTGAATCTACAGTGGGCAGTATGGTTAGGAAAAGTAGTTAACTCGTGAGCTGTTACTTAAACAGAGTATTGCAGAAAGGCAAAAGTCTGCCCAGAGGGATTAGTATACTGTAATGGCAGGAAGAGGACGTACGTTGCTAATCTAACAGACCTGATGCTGAGGTGATGCTGTTGTAACATCTTAGTTACTTCTGGAAAGGAATTATTCAGTGGGTAGTATAGCAATGTCACAGATGTGCCTTATTCTGAAGGAAACACTTGGTTTCCACTGGGATCTATAACAGGAAGTGATCCATCCTGTTACAAAGAATGCACCATTTCCTTCCCATGTGCAGAGCTAGCTGCAGTTTGGGGATTTTGTTGGAAATGTTGTTTCCATGGAGGGAAAGCCTTCCTATGATGCACACACAGCTGCCAAAGCTAAGCTAAAGCTCAGGTTAAGAGAGGGAGAGGGACTCAGTCTCGCATTGGATGGCCGGTGGAAATTGGGATCACATAAAAAAGCAGCCAGCGTTTTCCTATAGATATTATTGAGAACAAGTGACCCAGAGAACCCAACTGATGGTGCAGATTCAGCTGCAGAGGTTGAGATGCTGCTCAGCAGAATCTATGATCAGCTTCTGAAACATCATCAGAGAATTTAAAAAGGGAGAATTCAGGGCTGGAGTAGAGGTCCTGGAAGTGTGTGATTAGCACTTATAAAGTCCGGAATTTGATCTCCACTACAACACTGTCTAAAGGGACAATTGGCTATCCCAGGCAGATGGTCAGGAGTCTGTGAAAGACAGGCAATGATCATCCAAGTCACAGGGGCCAAGAGATGGCTCAGTGTTTTGAAGCACTGGCTGCTCTTCCAGAGGATGCAGGTTTGATTCCCAGTATCCATATGGTAGCTCAAAGCCTTCTGTAACTCCAGTCCTAGGGGATCTGTCACCTCTCTCTGTCCTCCACAGGCACCAGGTATGCACATGGTGTACTGATAAACATGAAAGAAAAACACTATTACACATAAAATAAAATAAATTAAACAAACCTAAAAAAGAAAGAGTGGGCTGTGGTCTCTGCAAGTGAGTGGTGGAGAAATTGCAAACTCATAAGCAGCCACTGCATGCCCTGTATCTCTCAAAGCATTGAGAAATAAATAACAAACTACATGGTTTTGATTATCATCACAGTCACTAAAGGTTTTTTGTCAACTATGTTAAGCCTGAGTTCACCCTTTCCTCTTGATATTGGTCAGTGTTTGAAAACAGGAACCCTACTTGATTTAGGGGGCCAAGGGCAGTGGGAAGTACTCCTTTACACCACTCACTCACCCCAGCACTTCATCAGGAGGTGCCAAGGCTCACAGAGATAAAGTGCAGTTTCCATTTTAGCCTAGTTGTCTTAGCTGTCACGTGCTTTGTGGCCTTCCCAGAAGATCCTCCAAGAATTTCCTATGGGCTGAATTGAAGTTCTCTCCAAAACCTCAGGTTGTAACTAGGTTTGGAGGCAGGTTTTAAAGTGGTATGAGCCCCAATTTCCAAAGTCAAAAGCCTCTCAAATGTTGAAATCTCAATAGATGAAAGTCTTAAAAATAGAATTCTAGAGCTAATAAATTTAAATAATTATTTAATAGATATTTACTTACATTTTAATGGGGATTTACTTGAGAAACAAAAGAGCATGGCAGAATATTTTACACAACAAAATAGACAACAGCATACATGTCATTGCAAATATATACATGTGAGCTTAAAATGGCCTCTTGGCCTCAGTGATAAACATGTGAAATGTATTCATAAAGATATTGGTGCATGCCTTTAATTCCAGGACTTGGGAGGCAGAGGCAGGCAGATTTCTGTAAGTTCAAGGCCAGCCTGGTCTACAAAGTGAGTCCAGAACAGCCAGGACTACACAGAAAAACCAAAAAAACTCTCTTGAAAAACCAAAAAACAAAACAAAACAAACAAAACAAAACAACCCCGCCCCCCAAAAAGGACACAGGTTCAAAAGCAAAGTGCAAACATGTGTATTATGATGGGTATTAATCGTGTACATCTTCCTGTAAGTCTGCCTCCATCTGAAATGCTCTGCATTTTGATGATTACCCCTGAACTGTGTTGGGCTGCCATTGCCAATTCCATTTGTCCAAAGAGGTGAAACTGCAATGTGGAAGATTTTTAGCCTGAAATGTGCATGTGCATGTGTGGACGAAGAACACATCTTCTTTTGTTGGTAGTTTTGGTGCTTTTGGTGAGCTGGGCATAGCGGTGCATGTCTCCAATCCCAGCACTCAGGAGGCTGAGGTGGGAAGAGTGACATCTGAGGACAGTATTAAATAACAGTTCCAGGCCATTCTGAGCTATAGTACGATTCTGTCTCTGCACAATAGAGGTACCATTGTAGTAATACGCTTTCAATGAGACAAAATTTCAAAAAAAAAATCCTATAAATCAAGTTATAATTCTCCAAGAGTCTTACTGTATGCATGTGTGTGCAATTTTGGAAATGATGGAAAGATGAAATATAAAGCATGGAAAATTATACAAGAATAGTATTGACAATTTTAAATAGTAGAAGGCAAATTTGGGGATGAAGCCTGCAAAGAACTAAAAAGTCAGTTGTCCTTTGAAAAGATGTTATACAGATAGTAAAGAACTGTGATTGTGCGGAGGCAATCCAGGGGCTAGAAGGAATGTGTAATAGATATATTTCTTACCTGAACTTCTCATTGTTGTCATACTGCGTGGGTAATTCCTTCTCTACACACACACACACACACACACACAAGCATGTGTGTGCGCTCCCATAAGATTGTGGTACTTTTAATATTTCAATGTTGAGGACGTTTGTTTTTTAAGACTGTGACTTTCTGGAACCCATCCTAGACTTGCAGGATGTTAGAAGTTACTGACTTTAAACCTTCGGGCATTTAATAGCTGGAACTATATTGCTTTGGATTGGTTGTACCTTTGGTGTTTGACAGGCAAGACTTTAAAGAGGCAATTAAGGTAAATGACACCCCAAGAGTGGTTTCACATGCTTGGTGTCCTTATCAGAGAAGATCAGAACACAGACACACTAAGAGAGGTCATGTGAGGGTACAGGGAAGAAGCGGGCTATCCATAAAGGTGTGGGGAGGTTCAAGAAACAGCCCTGCTCACACCTAGAGCTTGGGCCGCTAACTTCCTGAAGTGTGAGGAAACACATTCCTCTCTTATATGATACTTTATGACAGCCAGAGCAGATCAGTAATACAGCACTCTTTCTGTCACCTGATCTGCAGAGAGACAGGGCAACTGTGTTTGGTAAACACATACAAAGGCCACAGATGAGCCACACTGAGCCTACACTCCCTCTTCTTGTTTCTAAGCTCCTCTTCCATCCCACCTGTGTGTATCCCGTACAGTGCACGGTAGTCGGGAGTGTCTCCTGACGCCATGTTCTCTGCCCCTGCCATATGCTCTGTGATGTTCTGGTTTCAGTTGGGAGTCTTGCTTCTCCAGATTGGGGTGTTCCCTCCTTGCTCTTCTGCTCACCTGACCTCCAGGGTCCAGCTCATCCCACTCATTTTCTATTTTCTATGTGTACTTCCCACATTGTAATTTGTATAGCACGATTTGGAGTTCAACTTTCTCTTCCTCTTCCTTTTTTTTTTTTTTTTTTTTTTTTTTTTTTTACAGTCTACCTAGTTGTAAACAAAAAAATTGAAGTAGTTTACACAAGTCATAAAATGTAGCAAAACCCCATAATTTCAACACAGGAGAGAAAGGAAAGCAATGGCAAAGCTATAAAAGGGAGCCGGCATGGGAGCAGACAGCTGAAAGCTGCGTCTTGGCGGTGCATTTGGCTCACTTGAAGAAGCCATCTGAGAAGAGAGGCTTCACCGTTCTGAGATTTACAGGATGGAAACAGACCAATTGCTCAAGAGAAGGATAATTGTCCTTCGTGTTGTCAAAGAAAAGCCTCTCTCCCGAGAGTTCTGGAGCTATCTACCATACGGAACAGCCCCGCCGGTAATGAGATTCGATGCGTGTTCTCACAGTTAAACAAAAGTGGGAGTCAGCAAGGGCGGCTGCACAGATGTTGTTAGTTACCTTGTCATGGCTGTGACAAACACCTGAGGGAAACAGTGTGAAGGAGGGAAAGTGTATTTTGCTTCATAGTGTCAGAGGTTTCAGAACTTTTTTTTTTTTTTTTTTTTTTTTTTTTTTTTTTGGGTGGCACCATTGTTTCTGGGCATAGAGTGGGGCAGCAGAACTTGAAAGCTAGAAAATGAAAGAGATGACAAAGGCCCAGGGTCATAGGGCACACCCCAACGATCACTTCCTCCAAACCATCCTCTCTTCCTGCTTTCTACCACATCTTGATAACGCCGATGTATTACAGCATCAAGGATGAATCACAAGCTAGTCGGGGTCTTCCTTACCCCCAGCACCTCCCAGCTCCATATCTGAACAGTGCAACACTGGGAACCGTACCTCAATTCATGAGCCTACACTCACAAAGTGTGTATGTGTGTGTATGTGTGTGTGTGTGTGTGTGTGTGTGTGTGTGTGTGTGAGAGAGAGAGAGAGAGAGAGAGAGAGAGAGAGAGAGAGAGAGAGAGAGGGAGGGAGGGAGGGAGGGAGGGAGAGTCCCTCATTAAATTTTAGCAGTTGCCACATGGTAGGACTGAAGCACAGCAGTTTCTGCTGGGCTCCTTGGATGGAGGAGAAGTCTGATTGGACTTTGACGGGGAGGGGGTTGGATATGGGGCAGCTCCTCATGTTGTTTCCATTGAGCTTTGATGTTACTGGAGAGTGAGAGGTGAGCCAGGCTTAAAAACAACTGTGCAAAAATAAGCAATGGATTCAGTAATGGCAGTAGGCAATAGTGCCATTCTGGATCACCAGCTGAACTCTGTGTGATTCCTCTCGAGGGGTACATAGCCAATAAACAAAGATACTGTTCCATTTGTCAGTGCTCTGAAGCCAAAGGCCAGGAACACACTTGGACTCAAAATGCTTTGAAGAGGATAGACATGTGGAAGAATAGGAACAAGGTATAAAGGGGTCCACAGGACAGGGTCTCACTGTGTGTGTGTGTGTGTGTGTGTGTGTGTGTGTGTACGTGCGCGCACACACGCATACACACACTGGTTTGGAGAGAGAATTCCCAGAAGCAAGAGCATGCTCTGAAATGAGTACCATTGGAATTTGGGCAGTTCTGACTGTGCATCTACAGTTTTGCTCTAGAGGGCAGAAAGGACGAGTCATGGCCAACACTGTGACAATTATGAAACTCGTAAGAGTCGGGAGAGAGTCTGGTGGTGATTCTGATGATGTCACTTTTGTGTGTACTCAGACACGATTGTGTGACAGGCTTATTTAGTCTCACTTCATTACGGTGATAAGTGACCTTCTAACATTGCTTCCTAGGACTAGCAAGACCTGCCCATGAGTGCCAATCCCACCCCTGACTGCTGGTGCTGTTCTCTCTCTGACATTGTGTGTTTGGAAGAGTGATTAGGCTGTGCACCACTGAGTGCATAATGAGGAAGAGAGCACTCAGGTGACAGGGAGTATCAAGGCCTTTTTATTCCATGCAATGAGAAACGAATTGAATGCTTCAAAAGTTTCAGGGCAGATCGTTGCCCTAGGCCATATCTGTCTTCAAAACTGATATTGGCATGTTAATCCTGGAGCTGAGTCATCTGGTCCTGTTGCAAAGAATGTGCTGTGTGTGAACATCCCTTAGTGCCTATACGTTATAACCATGGCTGTCTCATGTTACTCATTTAAAAAGATGGATCTTTTATAAAGCACACATGATGATGACCAGTGATGGCCCAGTGGGTAAAGGCACTTGCTGAAAACCCTGACAGCTTGCGCTCTGTCCTCTGAATCCAAATGTTGGAAGGGGAGAACCAACTTCCACAAGTTGTCCTCTGACTTCTACCTGTGTGCTGTATGTAGCACATGTATAAGCACACATGCACGCGCGCGCACACACACACACACACACACACACACACACACTCCTCAAAAAGAAAAAAAATTCTTAATTTTATGCAAACTCTTACTTAAAAAATAATCATCACTGTAACACTGTAGGAGTGATCCTGTCACTACTCTAAACTATTCTTATCCCAGCTCTTAATCTAGCTTTTTATGTACATTTTAAAGCCATTTTAATCATATTGCATCGTGTGATTTTTACTTTATGATTTGCTGTTTTACCTCATATCCATCCTTTTATTGTAACTATAAACTTGTTTTAATGTCTTATCTCTATTGAAAATGATTTTTTTCATATAGCATATTCTGATTATGACTTCCTCTCCTCCCCACTCCTCCCAGATCTTCCCCACCCATTGGAAGTTATACCCTTTCTTGCTCTCTCTTATTAAAAGTAGTCATCTAAAAATAAATGAAAGGGCTGGAGAGATGGCTCAGTGTTGAGAGTACTGGTTGCTCTTTCAGAAGACCTGAATTCAGTCCCCAGCATCTAGTGGTGGCTCATTATTGGCTGTTTATCTAGTCCCAGCGGGATCCAATGCCCTCTCCTGGTGTGCATAGGCACAGTGCACAGACAGACAGGCAGGCAGGCAGAAATACCACTACACACACAAAAAAAATTAAAAATAACATAAAATAAAAACAAATAAACAAGAACGGGACAAGACAAACAAATGGGGTGGGGGAAAAGCCAAAGAAAAAGCAGAAGAAACACATATAGATACGGAAAGACAGATTCACATAAATAGAAAGCCTACATAAACACAAAACCAGAAATCATAACATATATGGAAAAGACTTGTAAGTTAAGAAAAATATTCAGACAAAGTATTGTGAAACAAAGAAACTCCTCCAAAACCACCATGGAGTTAGTTTTGTGTTAGCCATCTACTGTTGGGCATGGCGCCTCCCTTAAGCATGGTTTGTTAGTGTCTTTTTGTAATGGCCAGATGAACTCTCATATCAAATTTCCATTCTAGTTTTACTTTTGATAGGAAGAATGCATGATGGTTTCTTTTTCCATTGTAAGATTTTTCTAGCTTATAAGATTTCCCTTTCCTCTTAGACCACTTTTCTTTCAGACAGAAAGTTATGAGATTCTCTTCATCCTTGGAGTTTGGAAGTTTATTCTAGAAGACAGATAAGTCTAATTTACCTTTCAAAAGTATCATCTAAAATCCATCAGATGTTTTTGACACAAAACTTCAGATGCTTTGTAAAGGCAGGTTTTGCTTTGTATTCTGGCCTTTTCTCTCCCTTTGTCTTTTCTTTCTCTTGGTGGATGTGATCTGAGTTCATGGGCCACTGTGTTCCACTGTGCTCCTTTTCTGTAGGATAACTTCCCGTGTGTTTTATCACTCGAGTCTTTCAGTCTCCCAGAGCAGGGAATTTGAACAACAACAGTGACCATATCCTGATGATCTCATGATGAATCCAATGAGTTCATCGACTGATTTTCTTTTCAAATGAAAAGGCTTTAGGGGCATCTATTTTCTTGTGTTGAGCTTGAATCTTCTTTGGCTTTTCGATCATTGCTATTAGTCCCTCTAGCCCATAGTACTACATGAGTATTTTTTGTTACCCAAGGTCATTTGTGGTACCAAAATCTTAATTGGATGTCTCTACTATGAAAAAAAAATCATGTTTTAAAAATAAAATTTATTATAGGAAACTGTCAAAGGAGGTGTCTGGGAGCATGGCTCGTGGTAGAACACTTGCTTAGATGCACAACATATCAGCAACACACACACTATATCATTATAATTGCCTTATTTATTAGTAATTATCATTATTAGCCTCTTATTATATCTAATTTTAAAATTAAATTTATCCTAGTATCCTGTATATGTATAGGAAAAGCCAAAGAATATGTGTATATATAATCAATGCTACCTACCCATAATTTCAGGCATTTGAGGATTGTCCTGGGACATGTCACCCGTAGATAAGAAGGGACTGCTGCTTATTTTACTAATAGGTTGCCCTCTCCATGCCCTAGTGAGCTTTCTTTCACTTTCTTTCTTGACCTAATCCTTGTTTATTTTTACTCTTTGTGATTGCTAAGCACCTATGGGATCTGGCTGTTTTTCTTTGAGCACATTTGGAGTTCAGCCACTTCACTGGTATAAAGTGGGGTGGGGTGGTAAAGGTGACAGAGGTGTAGGGCAATCCTGACATCTGATGGGTTGCAGTGGGAAGTTAGTTCTCTGTGGTCATCAGGAAGCAAGAAGAACAAAGGATGTTCACTCGGCCTCAGGGGAGTCCACAGTTCAGCCTTTCTTCACTCCATAGTCCTTTGGCCTTAGACTCTGGCTAAGATTTGGGAACATTCAGGCTAGCTGCGATCAGCTTTCTTTCTGCTGTCCAGAGATCCTATTAGGTTAGGTTCTTCCCAAAATCTTTAGATGCTTGTCTGTGACTATGTTCTGCCACTGCCTTCCCTCTTCCTCCTCCAGCTTCCTCCTGGCCCAAGAGGCTAGGTACTGTGGTTGTTAGAATGAGATGCACCCCATATTCTCCAGCATTTAAATACCCTATTATCGCAGTTGGTAATGCTGTTTTGGAGGGTTTAGGAGGTATGGGTGGCCTTGCCCGAAGATGTCTGTCACTGGGCCTTCTCCCATTCCACAGACACACTCTGCGTTCTGTTTGCCATGAGAGATGTGAGCTCTCAGCTTCTGTTCCAGCGGCCATGTCTGCTGCTTGCTGCCATGCTTCCCATCACAATGGGCTCTTACTTACCCTTTGGGATGGTAAGCCAAATAAGCCCTTCCTTCTCTCAATTACTTTGCTCATGATGTGTTGCCACAGCAGTGGAAGAGTAACTAATACAGGTTCCACACTAGCAAGCAGTTTGTCCAGTCTCTGAATTGGTGCTCTGTCTATGAGGCTGTGTGTGCAGGAAAGGCAGGATGCATTAGTATGCTAAAGTCCCCCTCTGCCATGCACTCACCACTTCAGATTTTATGCAGGGTGTTCATTCCTGTAATGTGAAAGTCAAGTTAAAAGAAACTCCACGAGAATTCTGGGGGTGATGGGGTGAAGCAGGGAGGGTAAACTGGAAGCCTTCAGACACTCAGCTGCAGATAGTGTTCCATGTCCACTCAAGACTTCCAGTCACATCGTTTTCTTTAAGGCCACACTTTTCTCAATTCTGATCACGAATGGCAGTCCTTGGTTTGTCCCATGAGTTCTTTCTAGTTATCCTAAGGCAAAATTCAAGATGTTCTCTTATAGGGAAGATTCTTAGTCCTGGATCTGAGGGTCCCAGTGAGCTTAGGCCAAACAACCATATATATGAAGGTCTTGCCTTTAGGACCGTGAAATACAGAGTTGCTCCGGAAAACAAGAAGTTGTTGCATTTTGAAATTTCTCCATGAGAAGAAGACTGACATGCAGCGCCCTATTTTTGTATACTTCAGGTCCCAGGTGATTGTTTTAAGCTTGGTTATAAAATAATACAAGCACCAGGCTTGTCTAGCCCCCTGACTCCTGACACCCTCCAGGATAGTATCGGGAAAGGTGTGCCAGAAAAGAACACCACATCAGGATATAGTAATGCTTGCCCTGAGCAGACAGCTCAGAGGTTTACTGCATTATTCATTAAGCAATTTAATAAACCCATTAATGAATTGCTTATTCATGCTCTTAATTTGGGTAATATTTGCCCATCGTGCAAAATTCAAAATGGTACCACAGGCTAGAAGGTAAGCCTTCTTGCCTTGTCTTTATCTTCCCACACTATCCCTTGAGGAAACTGGAGTTCTTCGATGCTTTCCGTGCTCCTCCAGCTGTGTTCTGTAGAGAGCCAGATAATAGATCTTTTACTGTCCATCAAACACTAAGCAGTATCACAAGCCCTTACCTCTTCCAGAGATGCATGGAACCAGCCAAAGAATAAGGGGTCTTTCTGTGTTCTGAGGAAACTTGTGGCCAGTGCCATCAGAATTCCACAAACCTTCCCTGAAATTGTGTTATTGTTTTGAGCTTGCGCTATTGATATTTTTTTTTCCCCAGCCACTAGACAATGTAACAGAGCACAAAGTGTCAAGGTGTCCTGCATGTGTCTTAACAGCTAAGAAAGGAGAAACCTAAAATGCTTCAGATGATAAATACCCAGAGAATTAATAAATATCCGAGACAATGAATATGCTAATTGCCCTGATTTGGTCATTCTACAATGTATACATCTATCAAAACAACATATTTTGCCTCATACATTTAATGTAAAATGTACATTCAATGTAAAATGTAAGACTTTTAAAAAGTACAGAGAAAATTAGCTAAACATATAGTGTGGTTATTGGTACAGTTGTTAACTTCAACATAAAAGCAGTTAACATATATTCTTGTGTTTCAGTATTCATAAATATGTAGATACTACTATAAGTAATATTATGTGTACACACACATGTGCATACATATATAATCTGGTCATACACACATATATGTATTTCTAGATGGGCAGGTGACTATGCATACATGTATATAAATACATATCATATTTATATATAAATATGTATATTTATAGTATATAATATATATATAGTATGCATATATAAAAATAGGTAGTAGGCTGGATTTGACCCTTAGATTGTAGCTTGCTGACCCTTGCTAAACACCTTTGTATATGCAATCACATGCCAATTTATTCTTATATTTCTTTTTAAAGGTTTATTTTATTTTATTTTATTTTTTGAGACAGGGTCTCTTGATGTAGTCTTTATTGTTCTGGATTTCACTATGTATACTAGGCTATCCTTGAACTCAGAGAGATCCACCTGCCTCTGCCTCCAGAATGCTGGGATTAAAGGCATGCACTATGCTTGACAGTTAATTTTATTTTTTATTATGTGCTTGTATGTGTCTATGTGAATGTGTGTCACTTGTGTGATGGTGCCTATATAGGTCAGAAGAGGGTGTCTGATTCCCTGAAGGTGGAGTTACAGGTAGTTGTGTGTTGCTGTTTCATACAGTTCCTTATGTGGGTGCTGGGAATTGAACACCAGTGCTGTGGCAGAGCACCAGACACTCAACTTCTGAGTCATCTCTCCAACCTTTTCTTCTCTTTTTTTCCCCACACACAGCTCTATGTCATATTGCTCTGCCCCAAGATATTTATATTAAAGTTTCTATTCATAGAATTTTCTCTTTCTATTACTCCTGTGGTATTTAGGAATATGCTGTTCTATAGGGACCACAAAGGACTGTCCAACATCTGTGTATTTTTTTAAATAAGTAACACAGCTACAGACAGCTTTGCACATTTTCCTTTATGTACCTCTGTGAATGTCTATATAATAAATTCATAAAAGAGTGATAATTTAGAACAAATAGAGTGAAATTTCTGACAATAAATTTGACTATATTCTCAGCAATTTTCATGTCCAGACTACAGGAAAATGACAGGTGATTCTGAATCTTTCCAGAAATCATCCATTAATACAGATCCCAAAGTCAATAGACAAACCTTGTTGGAACTGGCATTTCTTAGTGTCTTAGTTAGGGTTTCTATTGCTGTGATAAAAGCTCATGATCAAAAGCAACTGGTGGCGGGGTGGGGGGGGGGAGAGAAAAGGGTTTATTCCCGTTTACAAGTGGCAGGTCACAGTCCCTCCTTAGAGGAAGTTATGGCAGGAACCTGGAGGCAGCAGCGGAAGCAGAAGTGATGGAGAGGTGCTCATTTACCGGGTGGCTCCCTTGGGGGGGGGCTCAGCTTCCTTTCTTATGGTGCCACCCACACCCTGGTCCAGGACCACCTGCCGTGTGGATACTCCCACATCAATCACTTATTAAGAAAATGAACCACAGCTTGTTGACAGGCCAGACTGGTGGAGGCATTTCCCCAGTTGAGGTTTCCTCTTCCCCAGTGACTCTGGTTGTGTCAAGTTGGCATAAAACCAGCTAGCACACTTAGTGACTGCAATGCATGGTGGGAGGCTCACAATACTCTGAAGGTTCTAGCTGACTTATTGGTGTATGGACTGAGGCTCCTAAGCACCCAAAATAGCTGACTAGGAGCAACAGGGTCTGGGGATGGGGTACGAGAGCAAGACTCTTGAATTTTTATGATTAACAAATGATCTACTTTAAAAGAGATTGTGGACAAATTATAGTGATATTTTTACATTAATGCCATTTAAATGAATCTTGTAGAAAAATCATTCTGTAATAGTTCTGTCTAAAAATATCAGACATATCTTAGATTGGCATATAACAAGTTCTGTTTTATATGCACAAAATATTTCACACCTAGAGAAATTGGTGTCACAAAAATGCAAGTGACAGGTAACTAAAAAACGTCAGGTATGCCCTCAGTTTACCAAATGACTTTATATTCCAGGATTCTTCCTTCTCACTATAAAATGAGAATGTTATGGTATTTGATATCTAAGGCTCCTTTTAGCTTTTTGGAACTATGGAAAATGTGGACAATCAAGAAATGCCCATATAGTTAGGGTAGAGATGATATGAATAAGAAATGTCCCCCCTATAGGGTCCAACATTTGATCACTTGGTCCTCAGTTGCTTGTGTTGTTTGGGTAGCTCATAGTGAAATGCAGCCTTGCTGGAGGGAGAATACAACTGTGGGGACACGTTGATGTTTTAAACCTTCATAACCCTTTGATTTGCTTTCTCTGCTTAATGCTGGAGGTTAAAGACGTGATCTCTCAGCAGATGTAGTACTACAGAAGGAGCCAAGAGAGAGAGAGAGAGAGAGAGAGAGTTCTGCATCTGGATTGACAGGCAGCAGGAAGACAGAGCCACTGGGCCTGGCTTGAGTTTCTGAAACCTCAAAGCCCACCCCCAGTGACACACTTCCTCCAATAAGGCCACACTTACTCCAACAGGCCACATGTCCTAATGCTTTCAAATAAGCCACTCCCTATGAGCCCACAGAGACCATTTTTATTCAAGCCACCACAGTATATACTTTGCTTTTTGACTTTACACGTAGTTACAGTTAAGAACCTATCTGAGTCTCAGCAGAGACCATGGGCCTGGACCACTGTTAAGACTGTGAAAGATTATGAGGAGTTTGAAGTTGGACTACATGCATTTTGCTTTATGAAGTGGTCATGAGCCTATGGGCGCCAGGGTATGGAATTTTGTGGTTTGAATGAGAAGTGTTACCTATAGGCTCAGGCATTTGAACACGTGTTTCCCCATTGGTGGAGCTCTTCGGAGAGGTTGTGGGAAGGTGTAGCCTTTCTGGAGGATGTACATCACTAGGGTAGGCGTTCAGAGTTCGAGGCCTTATTTCACTTCCATTTCAGCCTCTCTGCTTCATGCTTGTGATAGTGTGACCTCCCAGCTTTCTGCCTCTGCCCCTTTGTTGCTTGCCAGTATGCCTGCCCCCTCCCTTGTCGATAGACTCTTATCCCTCTGTATCTATAAGCCAAAATAAACTCTTTCATTTGATGCTTATGGTCATGGTGTTTTATCATAGCAATAGGAAAGTAACTAACACAGATGATGTATACTTTTTCTGACTGTGGTGTTCTGTGACACAGAAGAGTGAACAGTGCATAGAATATAGCCAGGAAGCCTTTGTTGGCACATGAGAAGTCAATGTGTACAGTGGCCACATTATAGTAAACTTTTGCTTTTCAGTCATTATTTTTCTTTTTTTCTTTTTTTTTTGTAAATATAGTTCTGTTAATAAAATGTCTAGCTTCTTTTACATCCCCACACTAGTGGTAGGAGATGGAACTGGTCAATCTTGCTAGTTCACAACTCTTGTTTTCAACTGGCCTTAACATAGATCTCTGATACAATTTTGACTAATCAGGGGCATATTGGTGCTGGAGATGCGGGAGAGTTTCCTTTCAGTTAATAGGATCACTTGAAGATAGCAGTCTCAGGATTATATCCATGTGACCCCCAAGGCTGTTTAGCCTTGTCCGCACAGCTCGAGGGAGAGCCAAATTGAGAACAACCGACAAAGCTGAAGTCATAAAGCAAAAGCTATGAGAAGGATCAGAGGCCATGATGGCCACAGGATTTGTGATTCTGGGACAGCTTGCTTCTGGACTTCTAGAAGGTGAAAAAATAAATTCTTCATGCTTTTGACAGCTGTTTTTTAGTTTTTTAAAAATTTGCAGCCTAAAGAATCCTAATGCATTTCTTTTATGGTCATTATAGAGATAAATTATACAAACTAAAGAATTCCCATTGATTCAATAGTCAGAAAATGAAGATGTGATTTTATGTGTGTGTGTGTGTGTGTGTGTGTGTGTGTGTGTGTCCTTTCTTATGCTATGACAAAACTTAAGAAACAAAAGCTACTAAGATATGGAAGAATGTAGCATTGCTCTCTTTTTTAAAAAAATGCATGTCTGTTGCTAATTTTATAAACCATGCCGAGATATTACCCATATGGGCAGTTCTAAAAACAATTTACAGAAATGGATATGGTGAATATTTCTACTTTAAAATAAAGTAACCTTGAAATTTGTTGTGCAGTCTTAAATTTGATATTTTTTTGCTATAAGCAAATTACCACCAACAAAAACTATATTTCAAATGTATGTAAAATCCATGACAAGAACAAAATTCTGGCATTCATAAGTGAATCAATAGAATGCAGATAAGGCACGCTTCTGTGTTGAAATCTTAGAGGTAGGTTGGTTCAAGGTTTACTAGGTATCCACTCACAACAGGAAGCTGGGTGCTGAGGGATGCTTGCAAGAGCTTCAGGCCTCTGCATGATTACCTGTCACATGAGGGAGTAAATTATAGGATTAACCGAGGATGAGCTATTATTAGACCTGTCAATATTAGTTAATTGCTGGATAATCCTGTTTCTTACAGCTTATCTTTGCTTCAATATAGGATCCCTCTATAGACCAGAAACACAATATATAACACACATGTGCATGTGTGCATGCTTGTGCACACATACTTTGTACTTAGGCAAGCACTTGCTTAAGAGACAAAATTAATTTTTAGGTACACTGAATTTTTGTACAATTCTGGTAATAAGTGTATGCAACCCTGCTTAGATGCTCTATTTTCAGTGCAATCTTTGTTTCTATAAATTCCCATAGAACTCTAATTATAGAGACCCAAAGCCTTACAAAAGAGGTTACAACAGAAAAATAGTGCAAGTGGGTAACTGCTAAAAGGTAAATTCTCTGACACCTGACTGACAAGTATCGCCATTTGTAGCAAAGGAGGCTTTCTACTGAATTATCGGATCGTGATGTTCTTGGGCACAAACTATCTTAGTTTTTTTTTTTTTTCACTCATAACTGTTATCATCTATTTTATTTTGCTGTCTTTTTCTCCCTATCATCTCTTCTCCATCCACTGGTGTTTCAGCTGTTTGTTGTAGGTATGGTGGGTGGGTCAGTTTCTATATGTGCTTACAGGGAGTAAGACCATGTAAGAACTGAGAGAAGACCTAGAAAGGAGGGTAACTTTTGTTCATTCAACAAATATCTATTGAGTCTTACTCTCTTCTCGGGAGATGGTAGGACAGAAAATTAGACGTGGTATATAGCACGGCCAGATTATAAGAGGCCTACCCTAGGGAAGGCAGATGGCTGAGCAGTTCATGACTCTGGGCGAGAAACACACTGCGGGATGGAGATCACGGTGGCGTGTCAGAGGGCAAAATAGGTTTCTTTGTTTGCTTGCTTGTTTGTTTGTTTGTTTTTCAAGACAGGGTTTCTCTGTGTAGTCCTAGCTATCCTGGGCAGAGTAGGTTTCTCAATATTGATGTCTTTGCCCCTTAGATATGTTTGAAAAGTTAGAATAAGGAGAACTTAGGACAAGGGGCGTTCATACTGAAGAAAAATACACACAGATGTCACTGGATTCTTCCATTGTGTGGGTGGTGACCTCAGAGGCCATGCTGCTGGGCTAAATGGAGTGATGGTAGAAGTGATAGAGATGAAAACACATTTTTTTTTTTCCAGGAATTTCAGTTAAGGGCCTTGTGTATTAAGATGTTACATTTGAATGTATGCAAGTCACTTGGTCACACAGTCTGTGAGTGACAGTTAGATCTATGGTGAAATGCAAGTTATTTAATTAAACCAAGGCCAGGCTATATTACAGTGCCATCATCTCCTTCTGTATGGGGCAATAACGGTGACCTCAACCTCAGTTCTGCTGGGGCTACTCTCAATGATGTAGTTTGGATTATATAACATGGAAAAAAAGTCTATGTCTGCCAATCAATGGAGAGGGCACAGACAGGCCCACTTAGGTTGCTGACTGGAGGAGTCAATGGCTTACTTGGGCAAGGTGCAGCTTGCATATTCCATTTCCAGTACACTTGAGAGACTGCATTTTTTTTCTGATTTCTTATTTTTGAATTTTTGCATATGTACATGAACACACACAAATACAGATTTATATGCGTATATGATGAAATTGGGATCTGAATCTGAATTCATCTCTGTTTTATATGCACATAGGAAGTAATTTTATCTAATATTTGTAGTGCATCTGTGCTCTAACAGTGGTCTTTTGCATGAAATTTTCCCTTATGGTGGCACGCCAGTGTTCTGAAAGTTTTATGTCTGAGAGCATTTTGGGTCACACATTTTCAGCTTAGGGATGCCTAACCTATAGCTAGTCTTTGGGTTCAAAAGCAGAGAGTTCAGATTAGGTACCACTCCCTCCAAACAAACAAACATGGTGTGAACCCATCCAATCGTGAGTGAAGACCAGGAAAGCAGGACGGCATCTGAGAGCCAAGCCACAGCTCAACACATAGGAAATTCTCCAGGTAGTTACTTCCTAGTACTGGCTAAGGGTGTATGTGTGCCGTAGTGACCGTCTTCCTGTTCTCTTGCTATGATAAAACATGACGACCAAGGCATAGTTATAAAAGAAGAGATCTCACAATGCTAACAGTTCCAGAGCATTACAGTCCATAATGGTAAAACCAAGGCACGGTGGCAGGAAGAGCAGAGATCCCACACCTTAACACTGTGAACAGAACGCTAAGCATCCGCTGGGGATGACAAGACACTTTTAAGGGTTTTTTTTTTTTTTTTTTTTTTTTCGAGACAGGGTTTCTCTGTGTAGCCTTGGCCATCCTGGACTCACTTTGTAGACCAGGCTGGCCTCGAACTCACAGCGATCCGCCTGCCTCTGCCTCCCGAGTGCTGGGATTAAAGGCGTGAGCCACCACGCCCGACAAGACACTTTTGGAACCTCAAGCATACCCCAGTGGCACAGGTCCTCCAACAGTGCGTGTGCGCACCTCCTAATCCTTCCCATACTAACTGGGACCAAGCAGTCAAATATCTGAGCCTTTGGGGGCCATTCTTAGTCAAACCACCACAGCTACCTTTGCTAATAGCACAATGCTGATACAAGGAGCAAACTCTGATTGGCCCTGTTGCGTGCAACTGAGATTACCTTTTCTGTACAGTACCTTCATGTCAGTTGCATGGCCTTTCTGCTGTCTTCCTTGCAGAGCACTGTCTCTTCTTTTGTCCCTCCAAAGGGGAAGTGCCATTTGAACACTTACTTTAAAAACATTCTCCTGAGGATAGTCCAGGTTTAAAAATTAATTTGAATAGTCATCTATGGAAACTCACCTGCCTGAGGACATCACACTTAACCATCCTAAAGAGCATTACTGCCCTAGGGGAAAAAAAATTAGGCTAGATAGAATGTGTATGTTGGGGAGTCAGGTGAACGAAGGGGACACACAAAGAAGGAAATGGGAACCTCGAATATCTCACCCCAACTGTTCCTGGGCTTCCTCTGTGGGCAGCACGGCACTGAGAAGTCTGTTCCTGTTTGTTTTGCTGTGTTTGGTTTCTGGTCAAGTTGGTGGAGTGCCTGTGCTCACCCTGGCAGCCGGGCTGGCTTGGTAGAGGGATTAACTCTGGTATGTGTCACCGAATGTGACCAGTTCTTTGTTCCTCTGGCCCCTCTTGCCCAAACTAGAAAAAGCACACTTCTTTAAGGTTGCTTGGCAGTGCCAATTTGCGATCTTGATTTTGACCTGGCCAAACAAAAGCACACCTGCTTGCTTCTCACTCCTTTCCTGCTTGTCCTCCAAAAAAATCAAGTGGCCCCTGTGCTCTGATGTTCCTGAGACATCTGGGGCTGAACCCAATTAAGACATTTTAGTGAATGCAAGTTACAGAACGTGAGTCCACATCTTTTAGAAGAGCCCTATGCTTCAGATTTCAAGGGTGCTGATGTTTCTGAAATCAGAGATGACAAGGTCGGGGCTGTTTCTGTAATGTTTGTAGATGCAGCAGTGTACATCAGAGCAAATGGTTCTCAACATGGGGGCCAAATGACCCTTTCACAGGGGTTGCTTAAGACCTTAGGAAAATACAGATGTTTACATTATGATTAATAACAGTAGCAAAATTACTTTCATGAAGTAGCAACGAAAATACTTTTATGATTTAGGCGGGGGGTGGTCACCCCACCATGAGAAATTGTATTAAAAGGGTCACAGCATTAGGAAGGTTATGAACCTCTGCCTTAGTGAGAGTGACACGAAAAGGTTTGGGTTCTTTTACAACCTGAAACTGTAGTTGGCTTTTTCCAACCTCAGAAGCATCAGTTATCTAAGAAAGAATGCTGAGCAATCCGTGAGGAACAAGCCAGTAAGCAGCACTCCACCTTGGGCTGTGCTTCCGTTGCTGCCTCCAGGTTCTTGCCTTGAGCTCTTGCCTCTAAGTTTCTACTCTCCTTGAGTCCCTGCCCTGACTTCCCTTCAGGGTGGACTGTAAGCTGGAAGATGAAAGAAACCCCTTTCTCTGTAAGTTGCTTTTGATCATGGTGTTTTATCATAGCGATAGAAACCTAACTAAAACCGTCCCTCTGAATTATCTGCTTCGAAACAGCTAAAATGACACATTACCTGTTATGTATGTCCTGCCATGGTTTAAAAAGGTAAGGCATGGTATCAGACCCTGCTGTTTTGATGAGCTCTGAGAGCAGAAAGAAATGTCCACTGGAGACAAAAATCTCTGATTCCTACTTTTCTTCTGTCAGGGCGTGAGACTTTGGCAGCATACAGACTCGGAACAAATCCAAGCCGTGCCACACACCAGTTGATGGGTGAGAGTGTGCCTGTAGTTGATAGAGCTCTTGCCGAGCCCCAGTTTGCTTGTTGGTACAGTGGAGCAATAATGAGAAATAATCATTGTAATATCACTGTGTATGTGGGATGCTTAGCACAGTGCCGTGAGGCTCACAGGTCCTCTCAATCCCTACATTCTCTCCTCATCCCTACTCCATCTCACCTTTCCTATCGTCCATGTCTACCTTGCAGACATTTGGTCCTCTGATTCAAACTGAATCACTGATGGATTGTGTCCTCCCTGGATAGCTCAGGGAGCAGATACCATGGAGACAACAGTCGGTGATCTAGGTGTGTGTTTGGAAAGCTGTGCAGCTGTTTAAACTGGAGCTCACAGTCCTTTGGGCCCTGTGGCAGTGCTGATGCAACCCACCCATTCCTCCACCATCATGGAGTTAGAGCCATTGATTTCTTAGAATGTCAGTTTTAGCATCTTTATATCAAAGCACAAAGGAGCCCCTTCTCTCTTGTGTGCTCCTGGCTTTCTTTTTTAAAGTTACTATTTTTAGAGCAGGCAATTTTAAAAGTCAAAAGGTTTCACAATGATTATAATGAAACCTGGCGTTTTCTTTCTTATTCATCCCTCTCCTGAATCTGGCTACACAGAGACAAGTATCATTAACTCTTTCTGCTTTTATTGCTGATATTTATGACATTCCATTTTCCAAATTATATAACTTTACTGCTCTTTATGTTTATTGTTAGACATTATCAATTGACTTGTTACAATTATGAGAATTTTCTCATTTAAAATTTCTCCCAGCTCTCTAGCCCGCATCCTCTCTCCTCATATCTTTTTAAGCAACGTTGGGTTATAGCAGTAGCTGGTATTTATGTCTTTATAACAATGTAAATCTTGTTCTCAACTAAACCATTTATGTTTAAACTTTTTGCATAACCACTTTTAATGTCTTTTGTAATTTTCTAGCTTTGAATTTTTTTTGCAAATGTTTCTAAGATATTGTATCTGAAAATGCATTTCTCTCTCCCCTTTCCTTTGATTAATAGTTTGATGGGGTATAGGATTCTTAAGGATTGACAAGTATTAAATCTTAGGACCATTTCTGGTGGTGTGGTTGCTTTGTCTTTCATTTGTTCTGACCAGGTCTTTGGTTTTCTGAGTGCTGTGATCACCGGCCTTGGTGCTGGCTAATCAGTGTCCTTGGCTCTTCTTCCATGAGACTCACATTGGCTCTTTGATGATGCTTTTTAACTCTTTCTGGAAGTCTCCTAGGCTACTCTTCCAGCTGTTACATGTTTTGTTTCTTGCTGTTTTTCTTTCCCATTTCTCCTATGTATTCTTTTAGAGTTAAAAGGCGTCTTTGAAGTATTTGGTCTTCTGCTGATCATATTTAAGATTGAAAAATGGAAATAAAAGTTAGAGCTCTGTATGAGTAGCGTTGTGGACTGAAGGTTTTCCTTATACATGGCTGAGTTCAGGACCTGGCCATTTTAGAGAGCCTTTCGTGAACTCATGACTGTAGATTCATTTTCTTGGTGTATCAAAATTTCTGGTCCTGTGTGGTATGTTTTTTCCCTCAGGGAGTAATCATAAATTTTGGCTGAAACATTTAACTTTATGGGGTCTGGAGAGAAGATTCAACAGTTAGAAGAACCTGTTGCTCTTCCAGAGGACCTGGGTTCAGTTCCTAGCACCCACATGGCTGTTGCACAACTGCCTGGAAATCTAGGTCCAAGAGGTCTGGCATGTTTTTTTCTGGCCTCCACAGGCACCTGAACACACACACACATACACACACACACACACACACACACACACACACACACACACACACGCGCGCGCGTGGGCACACATATGTGAACTCACATACACACAAACTTATAGACATACAAACAAATGAATAAATAATTAAATCTTTGAAAAACTGGTTGATGTTTGATGTTGGCTCCCAGCTTGATCATCCCACTTTCTATGCAAAGACTCTGGTTTGTCTCTTTAAGATTTCAGAACTGAAGGTTCCTGTCAGGATTAGGGTATTATCTGTGTTATGAAAGATATCTAAAAGGCCTTCAATTTATTGTGTGGATGAGAGAAGTTCTATCTATTCCTTTAAAATGCAGTATTTAGGAACACGGGAAACAAAATGGACTGCCGATGGTAGGACAAAGTCAAGGGGACTGTGCTGCAGCCTCCACCTTGATGCTTGCATGATAAAAATCAGTAGATAGACAAACCTCTTACAGAAGTAAATGTTCATAATGTAATAGATAATCAAAAGTTCATGTAATAAAATATGCATAGTATATTATTTTAAAAGCAAAAGAAATTAACTGAGAAAGTGTCACTGTTTCAGTTATTTTGAGTTCTAAGACAAAAGCTGTGTTAAGGAGATAAATGAGGCACCATGGCTCCTTAAATGTAAAACTGAAGAGGTATTTTTTCAAAAAGCGTTCTCACTTGGTGATGTATAAGAAGGAGACCATGTTCTCAGTTGCTTTGACTTTTCCTCTATCTCTTGTCAGCTGTGTGACTCATAGGTACTCTTGCCTTGACTCTTTGGCCAACATAGGAGGGGGGATACAGTACAATCGCTATGACAGCAAGTGACCCATCAGCCCATAGCCACTGTCTGTGGTACAAACTAGAGAAAATCAAGGGACCTAGGACCAGGAGGCATACAGCGTGAAGAGTGAGAGAGAGCAAGCTACATGCATCCTTGAGAGTCTTAGAAAAAATGTCAATCATATGTCAAAAAGTTTGAAAGTGACCGAGCGTGGTGGCACATGCCTTTAATCCCAGCACTCAGGGGGCAGAGGCAAAGGCAGAGGCAGGCAGATCATTGTGAGTTCAAGGCCAGCCTGGTCTACAAAGAGAGTCCAGGACAGCAAAGCTACACAGAGAAACTCTGTCCCAAAAACCTTTAAAAATTTTGAAAGTGGCCTGTTGAATCTGAAGAATCATCCCCCTGCCCCTCTTTATCATTTTAATGAAGTTTCCTTACAATCTTGTGTTTCAAAGTGCTTTTATTTAAACTTGTCAATTGACTTTTCAGAATGCCTTCTATAAGGTTTTTCTTTTTCTTTTCTTTTCTTTCTTTCTTTTTTTGAGACAGGGTTTCTCTATATGTAGCCCTGGCTGTCCTGAAACTTACTTTGTAGAACAGGCTGGCCTTGAGCTCACAGAGATCTGCCTACCTCTGCCTCCCAAATGCCCGGCTCTATAAGTTTTTTCATATTTGATTCATTGATATGCCATATTAGATTGCTTAATATTTCTAGTTTAGCTTGAGAATTATAGTTTGGTCATGGTAAATTCTGTACTTTATAATACCTTTGAATTTGATTGCTAGCATTTTCTTTGGGAATTCTTTCATTTGCCTTCATTTTCCTGATGATGACCTGTAGGTTAGTAAGTGTGTATAAGTTCATGTGTTCATGGTTGCGTGTGCAAGCAGTTTATCAATGTTAGGAGCAGGACAGGATTATTTTCACTATAAGTAAAATGCAATAGATAATCTATATTTATAATATGAGATCTCAATGTTTCTTTCTTAATAACTCATTAAGTAAGTAGACATGTATACCTGAAGAATTTTTGTGTCTTTTATCATGGGGTACACTCGCCTATTTTCTTGTCATATTTCATCTGGTTTTGTATCAAAATACTGTTAGCATCCTGAAATAATTAGAGAAATATTCTATAGCCTTCAAATTCCAGGAGATATTAGATAAATACACTGCTACTATTTTCTTCAATATTTGGTTGGGAGGGCCTTGAACACCAGTCTCATGAGCATACTAATGGTACAAAAGGATGCTGTCTACACAGTTTGCCTGAGAAATGGAGTCTAGCAGTTGTAGGTAGGGAGAAAGCCTAGACACTGAGGAAAATATATTCTAATTGGCAATGTTCCTGAAGATAAAGCTTCTGGCTAATTTTGGAAGCCTTGGGGAGATCTGTTAACAAGGGAGAGAAAGTAAACCTTTCTGATGAAATCTGCAAGCAATGTTTTCTTCCTGGAAAAGCCATATGAAGGCGGTAACCATGGACACTGAAGAGTGACACCTCCTGCCTGGAGCTTCTCATTTAGCCAAACAAACCCAGCCTGGCTTCACACATGCTTTACGAAGTGCCAAGAGTGAAATTAGACCCGAACATTTTTTTAAGTGGCTGGAGTTTTCAAAGACTATTTTGGATTTTTGTTGTATGCTTAAACAGTCATAAAGGAAACAGAAATCCAAAGGAACCATTCGCAGCTCCACTCTGTAAAGCTCTGAAGATTTGTCCTGTGAACAAGTACAGTCTGGAATTGGTCTTCTATTCTGGACTTGGTGTCCAGGGTACTTCCGTCTACACTGTTCCTTGTGTTGAAGAGAACAACACTGCCACTCGATCCATCGCCACGGCTGCTTTTACTGAGTTGCCCTGCATTGCATCAGCTCCCAGGATAGGACAGGGCCACAGGAAAAGCTTAGTAAGTCCAACCGTAAGAACACTGTTGCAGGCTTATTTCAAGACCAAAACCAAGGTATCTTGTAAATCTGTTAACATCTCTAGAAAATTTCTCCTAAGATACAAGTTTCCTATGAGTATCTTTGGGGATTTCCTTCTGCCTTTTAAGTCCACCAAAGCCCGTGTGTTAATAAAGCTTGCATACCTTGCTAATGTCAAGAACTGGAAGCCACTGCCACTGGCTGTCTTTGGAGGATTAGGCAGAGGGCTCACTGACAGCAGTGCGAATGACTCGGCTTTGTCAATGTGGGTGGCATTATTTTAACCACAGAACACCCTGCACAGTGATTCTTATTGTAAACCCGGAGTCTGTGGTGTCAAACTTCAGTACAGTTTCTATCTGGGATGTGAACCTGCCAAAAGTGCACATGGCAAATGTCTTTTATTCAAACAACTCTCTAGGAGAGCTCGCTCGCTCACATTTGAATAGCACACATCTGTTTTCCCATCTGGTCCTCATAACAATTGTGTGAAGCAACTAAGTCAGAGTTTATCATTGGCTTGTTTTAAGGTGGAGAAATGGAGAGTTAGTAATAGAAGAGGATTTGCCAGGATTATAAGGCATGTAGGAAATGACTAAGCTAAGAACTCACAGCTTCCAACCCCAGGTGCTCACGATTTTATCCTTGTGGTACTCTCTCCAGAACAAAAACACAGATATTATAGTTGAGTGTTCAGATCAAAACACATCCCATCCCCAACCCACGGTTAAAAATCAACATTGCGCTGCTGGCGCTGGATTTTTAAATTTTCTCTCACCAGCCATAGGCTTTTGGCTGGGTTTACTTTAGCAGCAGTGTAACCCTCCTGTGGTGTGGGCCTTAAATCTAATCAGAAAGCAGTTGGTGACCTCTTCTCTCAACAATGCTCCCAAAAACAGTCATGCCACCATTGCAGAGGCAGGCACATCTCCTGTCTGATAGGCTGATGTCAGAGCACAGAGGGTTCAGAACTGGGGAAGTTTGTTGGTGACAATTCTCTCCCAGTGGCCTGCAGAGCACCTCTGGCACTATGGACAATGGCCAGCAGGGAGGGCACTTACAGCTCAGCTCCAGCTTGAATTCTTTGTGTCCTCTAACCCAAGTACATTGTTTCTTCAATGTAGAATTGGATGTTTCATGAAATAATCAATTGTTAACAACTGTATAAAGGACTCCTATATTTTGCTATCATGTAAGATACTAATTCTGTGGTTGGCTCTGTCGATTGTGGTGACATCTTAGGACTTAAATATTGAAATCTTACTTCTTAGGAGGAAAGAAACACTAATAGAAATGATTGAGTTGTTGAGATGTCTGAGGTAGAGAACGCTAGCCTGAACTGTGCTCATCTTTAGACTTCACAGGTAGGCAGCTGGAGAGTCCGGGTCACTGTCACTAAAGGTGAGAAGTTGTGTTTCCATCATTCCTCGGTACCCACAAGAGACATATCCCAGGACCACTGTTTATACCCCAGTTCATGGATGGCACCGCTTCTTCTGCTTCTTTATATGGTCCTACTTTCATACAGTCTACGTGCATCCTCCCACGTACTTTATTATATCACAATTACAGGTTGGGCATCCATAACCCCAAACATCAACTTAAAAACTTTTTGAGCTCTAACATGATCCCGGAAGAAGAAAACTTCACATCATGAGCCTTGTTTCATAGACAAAATGACCTTTGCATAAGATCACTTTTAGCTAGCTGTGGTGGCACGTGCTGAGAGGATTTGCTGAAAGAGGCAGAGGCAGGAGGATTGTGAGTTTGAGATCAGCCTGGGCTAAAAAAAAAAAAAAAAAAAAAAATCATCCTCAAGTTATGTGTGTCAGGACACTTGAACTATAAATGAACAAATCTCCCTGCAGTGCTCTGTCTCTTGGCTCTGTGCTTTGCTAGTGACTGAATTTGTTCAGTCAATGGGTTGCCTAGTAAGTAAGTAAGTACCCTGTTCTGTTGACATGTGCAGCCAGCTCCAGGACTTCCTTTTTGCTATGCTTTTCATCAAAAGCTACTCAAGTAAATTTTACTGAAGGACCATGGAGGTAGAAGAATTCATCTAGTCTCTCTCTCTCTCTCTCTCTCTCTCTCTCTCTCTCTCTCTCTCTCTCACACACACACACACTTTCCTATTGTCTGTTTTGGCTCAACCTTCTTCCCTGCCTTACCTGATTCTTTGTAGAATTTGGATCAGTGGCTTAGCCCACTCCCCAGACTCAACTCAGGGACATTCGCCAGTGAATATAAGGATTGCCCATTCCTACAGCAATATAGAAAGTGCCTTTCCTGGGACCTCATGTTCCCAGGCCTTCTGCCAAGGCAAGAGCAGATACCATTCCATCTGACCTCCACTGCGTTTCCAGAAGCCTGAGATTGCCTGCAAACTATTTTGCCACTTCTGGCGAATTGATGCTATTAATTAGGCCCTTTGAATCCTTTATCTGTTTCCCCATGGCGACAGTTCATAGAGTGTTGGGAACGCTGTGTCTGCTGCCAGGGAAGGGCTGCGAGGGGAACTGCACGTAGTCTCTATTCACAGCAGTGTCCTTCCTGGAGGTTAGCAGATCCAGAGATAGTGTGAGGCAGGCTTTCTTCTCTCAGCAGAGACAGGTACTGGGGCTGATGTGTGGGAAGTGACCTTCTGTTTCAGAAGCTGTTTGTTAAGCTCTGGATTCCCTTCTGTGACACGCAGAGTGAGTGGTGGTTTGGAAACTCAGCTCATGTATTAGCACATCTAAATAAAATCCTTCAAATTTTAGATCCTAGGAGACCTTATATTCCATGACAATTATTCTTTTCTTTTCTTTTTTTGTTTTTGCTTTTTTTTTTTAATTGGCTTATGATAAGCGTTACTGTTACACTGTGGGTGGCCTGAAGCTCTTCTGCTAAATGCGTTCTTTGCTCCACCAGCACTTTGCCATCTTCCTCCTCCTGGCTTTAGGGTAAATGACTTTGGGTCCCCTTTAACTCAGGAAAGTCGGGATTCCAAGCTTTCCCAGGGAAAAGTAGTTTGCACGGTTCTCTGATGATTTAAGAACCAAATGGCCAGCAGAGAGTTGAGAAGCAGCTGGGTGGACAGAGAACACTGTCTAGAGAGAAAATACCACCTGTAGAAAGCATGCCTTCTAGAGAGCTGGCCTGTGGCTCTGTTCTTCAGTGACCCCAGCTGAATGTGTCCCAGGCAGAGATAGGAGCCTGGAGGAAGGCACATGTGTCACAGCCCATTATCCATCCAGGGCGGCATCCTGCACACATACCTCCTTATTGTAATGAATGTCCAGGGTAGCTCGCCATCAGCCCCTGGACTTGGTCCAGAGCTTCTGTCACAGGCCTCTAACTTCCACCCTCTTTTGTGCTTGTCTCCCTGCAATCTACTCCAAACAAAGCATCCAGTGCAACCCTCTGCAAATTGGGGTGTGTTTCTATTATCTCACCCTCTCCCATACCATCTAATCACTTAGACATCCCTGAGTTCTGACATGATCCTTGATGCTGACAACATTTGCTCCTTGTTTCCTTCTTTTCTCCCACTTTGCCTTTGCCTCTGGGGCTTAAAGGGCCACTTTGACTGTCTGGGATGAGCCATGCATGCTTTTCACTCCGAACCTTGTTCCTCCCCTGATGGGCTTGCCCCCCCCACACACACTTCATCTGGGCTTTCTGCTCCAGCCCCCTCCCTGGAGGGTATCCTTGACATGATATCAAATCTGTAACTGTCATTCTGTGCTGCACGTCTGTTTTATTTTCCCTCATAGCTCTTGTCTCTACCTGGCTCAATGTCTATTTGGTTCCTGGTCCCCAGCTAGAATGAGAACTAGGAAGGGTGTGGCTTTGCTGTCGTGGTCTTGCTGGCTCCCCAGCATAATGAACACTATCAGACCCATAGGATATGCTGTGTGTGTGTGTGTACACATGAGGAGGAGAGTAACTTATGAAGTGTAGGTCCATATATCATAGCTCAATTTCATTAAAAGTGTTTTGTATTTTGCCCTAATTGGTGTTCCATCTAGTATCTGCCTTTCTTGAAATTGTTAGAGAACCTCTGAAAGACTGGCCCTGCTATTTATTCCATTGAGGTCACAGGGAAGAATAGAATATATCTACCTTACATTCTCTTCCCCACCCCCCCTACCCCCAAGAAGTTTATCTCAGAAAAACTACAGACCTATTCATTTGGGATCATGCTTAAACATAAATTTCCTTCCAGTATTAAAGAACCAATCCTCAGAACATGCCACATATGTATGGATGAAGACAAAACAGGGGCTGGAGTGACAACTCAGCAAATAAAAGCACAAGTTGCTATTGCAGAGGACCCGAGTTTGGTTCCTATCACTCATGTAGAGTGGCTCACAACTGCCTGTAACTCCAGCTCCAGTGGAACCTGGAGTTTGATGGGCTTTGATGGGCACCTGCACTCACATGGATATGCCCACACATAGACTCATGCACCTATACATAATTAAAAATCCTCTTTTTAAATAAAGAAAACAAATAATATGGCTAAAGGCTTAAATCGTACATTCTGTGCCAGAATTAAGTACTCCAGCCTTGGTTTTTCAGACCTGAACTCTCTTTTTCTTACACTATGGGCCAGACGTGTGTGTCTACTGAGTATAATTAATCAAGAAGGTGTGTTAACCTCTCCTTCCTGAGCAGTCTGGGGTGTAACTTGCCTTCTCCCGCTGATTAGAAAGACCTCGCTGTATAACCGGTGAACTCTAGCCAACCACATGCATTCTTTAATCAGTAGAAGGTTACACGTGAGACTTTATGCAAAGCCAGTAAATGCAGGATGATTAATCTTGTTTTTTTTAGGAATGTAGAAAAGGTCACCAAAGTTAATGCTTCAAGGACAGAATTAAGAAGGAACACTTGCAAATGGGAGATTAATACAAAGAAGCGGATCAGAAACCAGATCTCCAAGTGAATATAAGTCAAAGATTTTAACTTTACTATAAAAATAATGATGGTGATTTAGGGGTGGTGCGAGGACAGCAGTGGTTGTAACTTGGTACATGTTGCCTCTTACAAGGAGGTAGGTGTGGTAGTTTTCCAAACAGCTTCAAGGGAGGGTAGTATATGTGTGACTGCAGCCAGTCAGGTGGCGGGAGGTCAGTGTTCAGCCTCTTTGCCTTCATTAAGAACCCACTAGAGTGAGTGAGCTTCAGATTTTCAGAGTCCTTCCCTCCCCTCCCATCCTCTTCCTTCTATCCCTCCATCTCTCCCTTCATTTCTGTCTTCCTATTTTGAGTTTCTCTATCTTCCAATTTACTTATCCCCCTCGGAAGTCGGTTTCAAGATTTTGCACCCAGTCTAATACAAACACTCTTAAGCCCATTTCTCAGAAAAGGCTCATGTAGAACAATTCTAAGGCTCAGGAAGACATCGCCTTGTTACAAATCGATTTCAATAGACCTTGGAAGAGCTGATGAAGGCAGCAAATGCAGGACCGGCTTTCCTGCTTGTCAATGCCTGTTTTATCTGTCTTCCTGGAGCATTATCCCTTCAGACAGGCACAGCCTGATGTGAGAGGAAGAGCTCGTCCAACAGTGTTGTGGAACACAGCTTTGACATCATTACATTCATGGGAAGAGGGACAGGGACCGGAGAGTCTGAGGGGGTCACTGCCATCCTGTCACTTGTGGTGAGGCCTACTGTCCTTCTCAGTGGGGCAAGACAGGGGTCATCTTAGCCTGAGCAGTTCAGGTCTGGGTGATTCTTATTGTTTTCTTTAAAGGGCAACTGGGTCATCCTTAGTTAGTCAGCTGAGAGAACAAGAAGGAAGATTTGAGCAAATGTTTTCCCAAAAGGTCTCTGGAGAAAATAGCCTTGCAATAGTTATCTCAAAAATAGAATTTTATTTAAAATAAATGTACAGTTCATTTAGAGAAAAATAATTATCTACAGGTCAGCAGGACTGGATGCGTTCCAATGTGTGTGCCTTTACAACACTGATGATTCTAAGATGCCTCCTGAGGCATCACCTGCTCTTAAATCATATTTTTAGTATCAAGTGTGATGTTTAAAAGAGACAAGACAGTTTTGTGAAAGTCATTTATTTTGCTCAACAACATTCTTTTCTCTCCAAGTGCATGTGTAAACTGAGAAACAGCCGGGTGTCAGGGCAGATTCTAGAACACTCAAGATCAGTTTTGAAGTTACAGCACCACTGTTTTATGAACAAGCCACATTTGTCCTGTCCTTGCTGGTGCATTCTCCACTTGGGCGCCTCAGACACTGAGAATTATTGTGTGGTAGTATGCTCTCTTCTTATGCTCTGAATCTCTTTCCTTCAAGCTCTCTCTCTTTCTCCCCAGATGGCCAAGGAAAAGGATCCTACCTAGTCTAGCATCTTGAAGGCATGGCTTAACTGTGCTATTCTGATGCCTCAGGATTGAGTTTTTTGTTCTGGGTAGGCAATCTAAAACAACAGAGAAACTGCATTAATGTTCTATAATCTGCTGGAAAGGAGAGTTGACAAGCATACACTGTGATATCCAGCTTAACGTTTACACAGGACAGCACCCTGTCCTGAGACTGTGGCAGCAAGCTCATTTGGTTAGGAATCTCACACGGTTCATAGCCTTAGCTTTTATATCTGAAAAAGGAAGATAATGTTCACCTATTAGAATTCCTAAGAAGCTCTAATAAAAGATGGAGAACACTTACTTAGCACGGCATTAAGCATATGGCAAGAACTGAAGGGCCATTAAAAACACTCCAACAGCCATTGAAAGACTCTGCAGGTTCCAATACTTGTTTCCATGTCCTAGGAGGAATGAAGATTGAAGCAGACGCATACCAGCTATGACTCCAGGCTTTAAACTATAGAGTCCTTTAAGGCTTTTCACCTGAGTGAGGTGAGATCTTTCCTGAACTTCAGTCTTCAGTGTAATGGGGAACAAGTATATCAGGGTGAAACGCCCTTGCTCTTCATTGAGTGAAGCTGCCTTCATTGTCCATTGGTAGTCACTTACCAGTTCCCGCGATGTGTAAAACACAGACTGACAGTGACAGTCAGTGCATTTGTCCATTACACATCAAATGCCAGACACTGTGCTCAGCTCTTGGATTCTATGTTTTATCCATCCCATTGCTAGCACGCACAGTTCAGAGAAACACGCACTGTTGACATCATGTGGAGAGCTCTAAACACACCCACCCAGCCGCCCATCTGACTTTGCCCCCAAACATAGCCAAGGAAGCCATTCTTGAGATATCCCAGAGTTATTGCCGAGCCCACACTCCCACCGTTTTCCTGTCTCACACTTGTCCCAGGCTCCACATAGACACACAGAGACAGACTTAAATGGACTCTGGGAAGCGATCCCACTTCATTCCTTTGTCTTGGATGAACCAGGTTCAGAAACACTGAAACAGTAAACAGACTGAAGTGGTGCTGTAAAGAGATGGGCCATGTGATCACAAACCTCAGTTTAGGACTCCCTCCTAACCTACAGCCAGCTCTCCACTGGAAGGTGGGTGGGGCGGAGCGTCATACAAACACGGTTATTATTAACCTTTTCATGAAGCTCTTGTGAGCTGGAAACCAAGCTGTGAGAAAAATAAGTGAACAAACAAGCAAACAACAAAAGCCCTGTAAAAAGCTGTCTCATCTGTAAAGTCATTTTCCTTTCTCCTTGAAAACAAGATATCCTCATAGATTTTTTTTCCATCTCTGGAATTTGTCCAGTTTAGGAGTCTAGAATATGGCTGAAGCAGGGACCTGATTCTCACTCTTTTCCATAAAAAATGAAGCATTAGCTTTAGAAACAAAAGCTTCAAAGTCTAGGTCAAGAGTACCTTTTTGTTGTTGCTGTTCTTGAACGTAAGTAAGCAAAAGGATCTGTGATTTTTTCTTTGTTTTGCCACAAGTGGAAGAAGTGCAGCGTTCACTAGGGCTTAAGGGATCATACTGTCCTGTTAAGAAGGAGTTTACTAGTTAAGAATGCTAGGAACTCAGTTCTCTTTATGTACGTGATGCATGGGGAGCCCACCAGCTTCACTGGGTTTGGAGTGAAGACAGCTAAAGGCTCGACTGGGGTGGGGCTCAGATTTCTGCAGTGTTCTCACTTGAAGTGAGTCCTTTAACTGACCAGCAATTAGCGCTGTTCAAAACCCACCTACTCACTTTTGAGAGGACATGCTCGACTTCTAATAATAAAAGCAATCAAGGCAAGTGCCCAAGGTGAAGCCTCAAAGAATTATTTTTGTCCCCTACTTATCCAAATCCAAAGGCTCAAAAATGATGTGAAATCCCTCAGGTAGGTGTTAGAATACTGTAAGGGAACTTGTTACCTACGGGGCCTACTTCTTGCTGAGAATCATGTAGCTTGCAACAACTTTTTAAAATTTTTGGCCTCTGAGACTTGGCTAGATTTCTTTACCAGGGTCTACATCTGTTGATTTTTCTGATTTTTGTAGATATTCCTCAAGTCCCTGGACATTCCATACCTCAGGTGGTAGTTTGGTTTAATTATAAATATCCTTTCGAAGAATTTAATGTTTGGTATTTTACATCTTAATGAATTATCTACTGCACTAATTAAGCTCTAAGGCAGTGGTTCTCAACCTTCCTAATGCTGCAACCCTTTAATACAGCTCCTCATCTTGTGGTGACCCCTCCCCCAACCATAAGATTATTTCATTGCTACTTCATAACTGTAATTTTGTGACTGTTATGAATCATAAACCTCTGATATGTATGATATCTGATATGTGACCTGCCAAAGGAGTTGTGACCCAGAGGTTGAGAGCCGCTGCTGTAGAAATTCAACCAACTTTACATCAACCCATCTCACACAGAGTTCTTAAGATCTTGTTTGGGTGACAAAGGCCAGCGTCTTCATTCCTTGTAAACTATTATACACTGAATCAACTAGCAGACTCACCAGATAACTAACTACTCTAGCAATATTTTACAATACTCTATCAATATTTAAGCACTTCATTTTTAAGAATGAGTTTGTGCTTTTTCAATTGCTGTGTTTCTAATATTGAGTTTTTACAGAAGAGATAAGGTTTTAAAAAACTGAAGTAACCTTGACTGTTTTAGATGCTAGCTCAGCCTTTTCTTCCCTGAGGAATCAATGCCTTTCTACAGGGCCCACCTCACAGTGGAGTGAGAGCATCTTGTCTGAGTTTTAAGCCTTGCATCTTCCTTCACTCCCAGGCATCTTGAGGCTTCAGAGTAAGAATGTGACAGCCAGTGTGATGGAAAACAAACTCAACTCTCCCCTTGACACAATAGAACCTTTTCATCTCCAGCTCCTTATCTGTTCTCCACACAAAGTTCCACAGATTCCTCACAGAAAGAATATGCTTACATGTCAGATATCAGACTGACAACCTTACAGTTACACTCTCCATGAAGCCATATTAGAATAATTTTTCTTACATCAGAAATACACGAGTTTGTGAAAACTGTTTCCCTTTCCCTATTACTGGGATTTCTGATTAAGTAGGTTTTGGGTGCGGCTCAAGGATCCTCATTTCTATTAGGTTCCTAACAGCCCATGATGCAGTTCCTGGGACAAGCTGAGAACCATAACTTAGACTCTTCAACCACGATGCTACCTAGTACCCTTCCTACCCATGTCCATGGTGAGACAGGCCAGACTCATATAAGAATGAAGCCTCTTCCCACGCCATAGAAGGCACTTGTCTTTGACCTACAAATAGTGACAGAACATGAACAACAAAGCCTGAGAATGCATGGGGACACGTGTTTCTAGATCGTTGTGAAAAAAAAAAAATAAGAAAAATAAATCTTCTGTTAGCAAAAAGGAATTCTAGGAAGACAGTGTCTTTTATAAGATTAAAATATACATGGGCTGGGTGTAGTGGTGCAGGCATGTAATCCTAGAAGTGGGGAGGCTGAGGCAGGAGCATTGCAAGCTTTTGAGGCCAACAAAGGAAGAAAAGAAGGAAGGAAGGAGAGAAGGATGGGGAGGTTATAGGTTTGGGGCAACAAATACTACATGGTACCTAACCCTTTAGTTAGTTCTTGGTTGTAAAAGATACTAGCCCGGTTATGGACTTAGTTATATAATATCAAGAACTATAGCTTAGATGTCTAGAACATTTGGTGCTACTGTTCCCAGAAGCTCATCTTACAGGAATAATCAGAACCATGGTTAAGCTGCTTGGTTTAATTTTTTTAGCACTTGAAAAAAAAATGTACAGTAGTTTGAAGTCAGTCTTTGCAAACCTCCATGGAGGTCAAAGATTTCATTCATACGTACAAAATTAGTTTACAAATTTCTTTTTTGGCAATTTCATCTTAGTAACCCGTTTTATCCTATTGCCATTGTCCCAACCATTGAAAAAGTTTACAATAATTTACATAGAAATATCTTCAAAGTGCTTAAGAATAGTGATTGTTCTCTGGGATATGTACAGGGGGCCTATACAGTGTATGTACAGGTGGGAGTCACTATAGCACAAGGTTCGTTGCTGGAATATGGCTTTCTAGGAAAGTGCATATTTGGCCAGAGATGGCAATACTGTCTAGAGATTCAAGGGTTACAGATACTTGGTAACCACATCCAAAGCTGAAGTAGAATGTGGCCAAGAATATTTACAAAAGTAATATAAAAATGGTCAAGTACACAAACTTGACCCACGAAAAAAATATCTTGGTGTTCTTCCAGGTGGGAGGAAGAAAAGAGACTTCAGCCCTGGCTTGGTTACCATTCCAGAGTCGGTGTTACTGGGTTAGACCTCACAGGTCAAGACTTGTTCAGATGTCAAGCCAGGTCGTCATCTGTGCTTACGACTGATATCTGCAGAGAAGAAAAGGTTCTGTTGAGCTTGATATCACGCACTATTACAACTCCATGATGTAGACTTGGTTTTTGAGCTGGCCATTCGAGGACAGAGTTGGAGGTCAGATACACAAGTTGTATTCGTGTCCCCAGCCTGAAAATCTAAAACTCAAAGGGCTCCTAAATTTGAAGTCTTCTGAGTATCACCTTGACACTGCACCTAGGAAATTCCACACTTTACCTTATGTTATCGGTTGTGCTAAAAACAAATACACATTAACATATTGTGTAAAATATCTTAGGCAAAGCATTTAAGAATAGTAAAACAAATGGATTTTGTGTTTAAACTTTGCATGTATGCAAAAACTCCAAAATCCACCTTCCCCTCACCCTGTTAAAATATCCCCAATCCCAAACACTTCTTGCACCAGGTATTTCAAATAAGGGATACTTAACCTGTACCTACATGGTAGGGAAAAACACAGAACAAAACCAGCGTGACTGATTCTGTTTAAGAATTGTAAATCCTAAAGACAAATGTGAAAAGACATAAAATGTGAGCTTAGCAGGGTTCCATGTTCTACCAAAAGCTTGCAAGGGACTGTTCCTGTTCATCATATTTCATTCAGCCTGGTTCTGAAGTAGAGGCCAAATATGTGCTTGGGTTTTTAGGGGGAAAACAACAATTAATTGCTGTTGTTGCTCCTGCAGAAAGCTGGCTCTCCTGGGTGGGCAGGAGCACCTCCTCAAGGAAAGCATTTAGTACTTCGGCTAATTGAATCTTACTCAAGCTGTTGACTTTCAACCAGCTCACTCTACACAATCCTTATCTGTCCAAACTGGTTTGCCTTTACCTGTCCAGTATGCAAGGAACTTAAGTTTAAAAAGAAGCTAGTTGGTTCATACTGCTATTTACATGTCATTTCTATAATCTAAAATAATGTCAGGGCTCAGTTTCCTTCTTCTGTGAATGTCATGCTTGTTAACTGACCCTTCTAGTGGGGCAGACATTAGCTTCTAACATGGAGTCAGTGGATAAAGTGTCCAGGTACTCAGTGATCCTTCCCAGACCAGGTATCCAGAGCGAGTGGCTCTTGTTTCCTTTGAAGAGACTCATGTCAAGCCACAGTGAATACAGCCAAAGCACACTTACTGCTGGGTATGTGTGTCCTACAGAAGCGCTGTGTCTACCAATGTCTATTGATAGGTCCTCTTCAGTGGTCTTCAAGTACACAGGATTGTCAAAGTTCATGCTTTTCATGTTTTTATGTTGCCAATTCCGCCACATCAAGTAGCCACCTACTGCTGCCATCACTAAGAGCACTGAAAAAAAAAAAAAAAGAGAGACAACTAAATGAAGTCTAATGTTCATGGATCCATGGTAATTGACACTAACAAAAGTTCCATGGCTTAGGGAGCTTGGGTAACTAGAAGTTGAAATACAGGTGAGACAACATTTTGAAGTAAGTTCAACCCACTGGTTGTGTGAATCTTTGCATTGGGGGGAAGTGCACCCAGGGAAGTGTAGAGTCCCGAGACCTAACCCTAGGGCCAACAGAAGGAAAATCACAGAAGCCTTTGGAGTGCAAGTCAAGTGGCCCTAGTGTGTTAGGTCAACCAGTAAGCCAGGTCAATTGAGGCCATTAAAGCAAAGTGCCCTGAAAGTGGCTTTAGAGATCCTTGCTCCTGAGTTTGAAAATCTTTAACTATTTTTAATTTACCCTTCCTGAATTCTACAGCTTTTTCAAAAAACATTTGATTCTTTGCTCACCTCTTCTTTGGGAATCATTATATACAACAAATGGGACTAGAACAAAACTCTTATCAAAGGGACTTCTTCTCAGTAGGGATAAGCAAGACTCACAAGCTCAACACACACAACAAGACCCTTTAGGCAAGTGATGCATATTCACCAGTGTCCATTGTTATGTGAAAGATAACATTGAAGAGTAGGTACCAGGGAGGCAAGGAAGTGAACGCAATTCAGCATCTCATGTGTTATGACAGCAGAAAAAACCATAGGAAGGCGGCTGCCCATTAACTAAGACCGTCCATAAGATCCATATGAGAAACAAATTTACTTACAGAGAGGAAGGACAGCCCAGGCAGCTGAAGTCCCTTTTGGGGGAACACTGACCTCTGATACTGCTGTGGTCACATTGATTCCTACAAGGACATACAAGGAATCAGTCTGAAAATTTTTTAATTAAGACTTAGAAATCTACTCGTTAGGTAGAGATCCTCCTACCTTTTACCTAATATTGATCTCTAATATGGACTATAATTCTCTACCAGAAGATCTTTGGCTTAGAATTATTTGAGTTATATGGCCATTTCACCAACAAGTTTAAATAAGTCACAGGAATCCAGGATATGCAGATTCTATGTCTTTGTACTTTAGGCACAAGTAGCCAGTCGGGGCAGAACCAGTAGTTAAAGGCTGCATTAAGTAAGCGGCAGTTAGTTGAGATTAACAGTTGCAGTACTGGACCCAATACCTCCAGGAACCAGTCCACTAGTTCGTAGAATGTCTGTTGTGTTGGTATCTTTTGTCTCACTGTAAGTCACAGGAGTTGAAGTACCTGGATTATAAAAACCAAGAACCTGGTTAAGGCCAAGGTTCCTGAATTTTGGCCGGTTGCATAGTCCAGAGAAGTCATGTTGAAAGGTTATTTTAACTCCAGGTAAAAGAGACAACCCACTGCAGAATTAACTTGTAAGATAGACGTATCTAACTAGAGAGAAATAGTCAGCTTTGTGCAAAAACCCGGAAACAGGAAATGCTGGGCCGGGCGGTCAGTATGTAGAATTTGACAACTCAGAATGATTCACAAACACATGGATTCTCTCTCAACAAAACTCCAAGCTCCTGAAACAACCACAAACGTGCTCAAGAATTCTCTGCTGTGCAGTGTACACCAGGTGGTCTTGCAACCATTGTCAGCACTATGTGAGTGCCTTACAACCAGCAAGTTCAGTTCACTGCTTAATCAAAAGCTGAGAATAAAATATTAAATTTCGAGTCCAGACTATCTGTGATTTTAAACTTGTGTCATTTACTGAAGCCAGTAAATGTTCTGCAACCATGGCCTCCTTCCTCTAGTGCCTTCAGTATATTTGTTCTGCCCTCAATGGAAGATTCTAATTAGTTAAAAATAGGCTAGCTTAGGTGTTTTATAGAGCAATGGGTACAAATTAGCATGTAGTGCATTGACACTTGGGTCCCTTATAAACTCATCTGATGTTGAAATGGGTCACAGGTCAGGCCCCGAGTACTGATAGAATGCCCGCCATGCCACCGTAATGCTTAGTCACCTATTCTGAAGCCGATTTCAAAGGTGAGCTACAACAGAGTCTCTGGAATCTGAGCACATTGCGGCTGGTGTCTTATAGTGATAGTTCTAGGTCTTGCTTGTGGTTGAAATGTGGGAAGCCTTACTTTGACACCCTCGTCCATTTTCCTCGAGATTGTACCCATTGGGACAGGAACAGGTATATTTCGGAGAGTGATCATTAATCTGTGGTGCTGGGAGGCAGAGGTATTCACACCCTCCATTCTCCATATCTTCTTCACACCAATTTTTACCTAGTCAGAGAAAAAAATGTTCTTTAAAATGGGCATTGCGGTGTTAGCCATCTATAGTCTCTATGGAGTTTAAGGTTGTCCACCCTCTCAGTCCTTCAAGGGAAGCTATCACTGATGAAAAAGGGGTATTGGTGTTGAATGGGTATCCATCAATACACTGGAAGCACACTCTAAAGATACCAGAATCAGAGGCGTCTTAGAAGTAGAGTAAGAGTCATGGCTTCCATAGGCACGTGTGAAGGGAGGTGAGAGGCCAGGCCTGCCTCACACGCTTTGTACAAAGCTTAGAGTGAAGAGTCAGAGGGGGGGGAGGCTTTATTTTGACTTACTCCTACAAAGCAGAAGGGAACTCAGCCACAGGTGTGTGTGTGTGTGTGTGTGTGTGTGTGTGTGTGTGTGTGTGTGTAATTAGATAGATGGGCTGGTGTTCTGGGAAGGATAAAACATGTCTAGACACAACTGATAATTTGCTAAATACTCAATATAAGATGTGCCATGGGAGAGAATAGGTGTTACAAACTAAGTTGTGTCCCTGTGTAAAAATTTGCCCACTGAAGTCCTAACTGCCAATATCTTAGAATGTGACTTTATTTGTAGATATTGTTTTGACAGAGGTGATCAAGTTAAGATCAGGCCATTAGGGTGGGTCTTAACCCCGTGTCCAGTGTCCTTTGCAGAAGATGAAATGTGGGCATAGCATGTATGAAAAGAAGGTGTGAATAGACACTGGGGGAAATGACCATCCTCAAGCCTACAAGAGGGTCTGAGATACAGCCCAAGTCCCAAAAGGAACTAACTCACCAGCACATTGACTTTGGACTTTTAGTTTTCAAAATTCTGATAGAGTACCTTTCTATTGTTTAAGGCACTCACATTATAGTATTTTGCTACAGTAAACCTAGAAAACTAATCATTAGATGTATCTGTGGCCTGAAGGCTACCATGGAAGCTGGTACAACAGGCTTAGCAAGGAAGGTCCAGAATATCAAAATGAAAGCTATGCCACTGAGGGTTAGAAGGAGCTAAGAGCTGATCTAAAGCCATGTCTTTAAGGTGGCTGGAATGAGTTATCAGGCATCAGGTGTGGAGTTTGGCCTAGGGCTCAAGAGGACAAAGGTTCCATTTTACAGGAAGTTGAGTTGCTAAGGAGCCAGTAGGTGGTAGGTTTTGGATCATAGTACTCCTGTTGCATGGTCATTAAGGAGTGGGTTTTTTTGTGGTACCTGATGGCTGGATAAGTTCATGGTAGACAATGATGTCTTGGGCATCATTGAGGTTGTTGACTAAAGTAGCCAGCTCTGTCCCAGTGAATTTATTGGCACCATATACTGCTTCGTTTTCCCCATCTATCCAGTAGACACGATCCTAAAAACAGAACCCCTGCAATTAACATATACACCCAAGACTGACAGAAGATCTAAAATTTTCACCATTTAATGGGAAAAGGTCACTGAACAATCCTCTGGAACACTGAGCACAAACGGAAAGTGAGGCAAGTTCAGGCCTCTTGAAATTCTCTTGAGGATTTAGTGTCTAATGTATACCAGGCTTTAGGTAAAAGTTTTTCAGTTGTCTTCTGCTCCCTCCTCTTCCCACACACCTGTTCGAAAACTGTCCACTTAGATATGAGGCATATGTCTTACCTCAAATATTGTGAGTGCAAGAGGATGAGCTAGGAACTCTAGAGACTTGAGCACTATCCTACGATCTTGACCATTCAAGTCCACACTAGACAGCATGTGCAACTTGGAATCCAGCCAGTAGAGGCGGCTTTTCACAAGGTCTAGGCAGGAAAAGAGTTGACATTATATGAACTGTTGCTACTCTGGCTTCTATTGAAAATACCCAAGTAATCCGTGATCTTCTCTCTCAGGGGGTCTTAATGGGGACACCCTAATACTTGTCAAATCACCAACAGAACATGTGTCTGCATTCCCTCTGTGGGGGGCAATGGGATTTCAATGACTCAGGATATGTTACATTATAGAAAGTGTTAAAAAAGAAAGAAAGAAAGAAAGAAAAGAGAACGCTTGTATTTTGTACTTCTTCCCAGATAATTCAAAATGAAACAGTTAAAGTCACCACTCAGGAAAGGCAAAGGTACCCAGGCCTGTAGTGTTCCACATGAGAACCCCAAAGATCCAAGATCCACTGAGTTTCCATTGCATAGTAGTCCAACTAGATGACAAGCCAGCCGTACAGGTACCCATAATTTAAGACCACCAAAGTTTCTGCTATAGCTGGAACTAGAAGAGTCATCTCAAACTCACAAAGACTATACATTTAAACACTATGAAGGCAGTTAACTAGTGAGTGAGGGGCAGGACATACATACCAAGTGTAATTCCATTAGGCCATTGGATGTCCTCTGTCACCAGTGGATGCCTGTCAAATCCATTCATTCCTGCTTTTTCTATTTTAGCTGGTTCCCCCCAGTCTGACCAGTAAACAAAGCTGGGAAGAGTTCAATCAGAAATATGCCTTAATGTCTTAGAAGTAATAAAATTGTAACTTAAAACAAAAGCTTAAAGAGTGAGCAGAGAACTCTTGAGATTGAGGCTCTTGAGATAAACGCTGATGCTTATGGCTCTAATTATGTCTTGAGTAAACTAAATTTAACAGTTGGAATTCCCAAGGGTTGGAGGCAGAGCTCAGTGGTAGATCATTTGGCCCACCATGTGTGAGGCTCTACACCCACTCCTCAGGACTATAGGACACAATAATATATTTCCAAGTTACAGCCATATTAGTCTGTGTTGATCTGATCTATAAGTATCAACTCAAAGTCACAAGGTTGTCCATTTCCTTTCTAAAGGCACAGGATCTCTGTGTAGCCTTAACTGTCCTGGACTGGCTTTGTAGACCAGGCTGGCCTCGAATTCTCAGAGATCCACCTGCCTCCCAAATGCTCAGATTATAGGCATGCACCACCACCTCCTGGCGAGGGTCTGTTTATTTCAATTGAACTTTTACACAATTTGCATTTTTAGATAGAAGCCTCGAGGGGGACAGAGTTATGCAAATCCTAATATTTCCTGCAAGTCTTAGATATGACCACCCAGAACTAACTAACTAACCCAGCAAAGCATTCTGATTTCTCATACACACACATGCACACACACACACACACACACACACACACACACACACACACACACATACACAATTTGTGCAGAAGCTAGGTAGGCAAAGGACGCAAACATACTTTTGTATGTTTATGTAATGCATAAACTCTAAAGCCTCACCAATGCCACCAAGCAGCTGGGTAAGGAGTGAGGTTGGCAGAGCCCATCACACACAAGGGCTGCTCCATATTTTGTCATTCATAACTTTTTTTTAGTAGCATATATATTCATTATGTATTGTGATTAGTTTGAAGAAGATATTTTCACTCAAGTTTATCATGTGCACAATGGAATTATATTTAGCCATAGAGAAGAAGGAAATTATGCCATTTTTCAGGGAAATGGAGGCTACTGGAGGTTATCATATCAAGTGAAGAAAGACACCAATAGCAAAAATCACATCTTGTCTCCTATTTGTAGAGCCTAAATTTTATGAAGACATATAAATTATTTGTGTGTGTGAGAGAGAGGGGGGTGGTGTGGGGAGACAGAGAGGCAGACAGGGAGAGACAAACAGAGAGAGACAGAGAGATAAGAGAAGAAAGAGAATTAGCTAGAGGGGTAGGGGGAAAGTGGGAGGGCTGGGCCATGAACACTGTCATTGATGTCTTGAACCATATGATTCTGTTCCTGGGCACTCTTAGGATAAGTGAGGTCTTTATGAGAAAAGCTCTTTATCAACATTTTATGAGAAAAGCTACTGACCTATGTGTCTAGCACCCAAAAGACCATGTGAAGGAAAACACAGGATACAAACCCAGACAATGGGTCCACAGCTATGGAGGCGGGCTCTCGCAAGTCAGAGTTAAACAGGAATTTCCTCTTGGCTCCATCTAGGGTAGCTACTGAAATAGTCTTAGAAGCCGCATCAGTCCAGTAGATGGTCTTGTACACCCAATCAACAGCAATGGCTGCAGGATTATAGACATTGTCGATCATTTTAAAATGTCTACCAACCTTGTCATCAATTGAGGCACTGAAACAGAATAGGTCACAAGAAATTTAAACATTGTCACCATTGGACCCTGGAGAATGAATTTTCTGCTTATAAAATGTTCAAGGACTTTACTCAGAAAGGTCTCTGGGAACCCCATAGCTCACCCTGAAATTATTCAGCCATGCTGCTCGGGGATGAAAAGTTAGTAACACTATAGCTTATCTAGGTGTGGATATGAATTCTAGATACAAGCCCAACAAAATTGGAAGAGCAGCATTTGACTCAGCAGCCATTATCCCAGGTCTACAGTTCGCACTGAGGAAAGGCTGCTACCATCATTTCTATGTGCAGCAAGAGAAGACAGTTCACAATTATAAACGGGGAGAAAATATGATGAATTCAGATGTCATCTGTAGGCATAGTTCACCTTTTATGTCATGAACAACAATTCTCTCCTAAGTAGTAGCTAATGGTAATAGCTTAAAAGCCAGTGCAAGATTCAATACCTCCAGCTAACTAGGTCATAGACTAGAGCTAGAGATGAGAAAAGACCCACCCTCTACCCCAATCGTTTGCACAGTCCCAATGACAGCGACTTAGATGGCCAGATGTCAGGAACACAAGGGAGAGTTACCTGAAGATGGCCTTTTGGCTTAGATCAGCCCAAAATAGCTTCTGAGCTGCAATGTCAGCGTCAAGGGCCACGGTGTTTCTTAGTTGTTCTACAAGTTGGATGTATTCCTTCCTCTCTAGTCCGATCTTCCTGATGTCTCTTCGATTAGTGAAGATCAGACTTGGCTCTTTCCCTTAAGATATAAGCCACCCTGGTTTAGTTTTGCTATAAGGCAAGATCTTCTAAGTCACCTCCTCCCCAGAGGACCACTTAGAAAACTACTGCTGAGCATCTCAGCAGTACCCAGCCAGGGGTCCCAAGCCCTGGGACCTGTAAGTATGTCTACCCTATTGAGGAAGGCAGTCTTGGTGTTACAGCACGGCAGCTGATAAACAAGTTACTTGTTTGAATTGTGCTGTTTCAGAAGCAGAAAGGAAGCAATATGGCAAATATTCATAGCATTCTAAGAAAAAGGAAGTACCAAGGCAGATGCATGGAAAGATGGTCTACTTTCAGCTATTCCCGCTGCACTAGGACTTTGGTAGCATTGCTCTGGGGTATGGCTTTATGTGTAGGTTGGCTGCTGCAGTCACCAGCTGTTACTTCTTAGAATCATTGACTCAGCCGCCCAAGCCCATTTACCTACTGCCTTGCACACGCCAGTGGCAAGATCCATTTGATAGCCACGACTGCATTCACACTTATAACCGCCTTTTAAGTTGATACAGATTTGACTGCAGATCCCCGGGTTTTGGCATTCATCGATATCTAGGAGGGAAATTAGAGTTAGTCTTGCTGTCCCTGTGCCTTACTAGATGCTTGTTGCTCTTTCCCACGTCCCCTGGAGGCCACACTCTTTGTTTCAACTCACCTCCGCAGGTTTTCCTATCTATCAGTTCAAACCCAGCTGCACAGTCACATTCATAACCTATAACTAGGTCTTTGCAGATATGGGAACAGCCACCGTTATTAACCAAGCACTCATTGATATCTGGGGGGAAAAAAAAAGGTAGCAGGGTCAACTAATAGCTTGTTGTTGTTGTTGCTGTGTTTTTTTTAGTATGTTAGATTTATCCTTTTAGACTTCCACCCCTTACCTGAGCCAACCCTCTGAAGATGTCACACATGGCTCCCTCCCAACTTCATGTGTCCATTTTTGTTTTCTCTTTTGTAACCCAGAAGAACCCAAACTAACATGTCAACTTATTCTCAATTGATAGGTAGTTGTCTTATTTCTATTTAATCTCTGGCTATTGGTGGTGGCTTTTCTAAGATTTGATTATTTGTTTTGTAGATACACATTCCAGGCTGAATGGGAGGCTACCACTTAGTTCCGCAGGGTCTGCTCAAGCTTTTCTATTATCCTTAGTTATCTTAAGAGATCCTAAACTCTTGAGTTTGTCACTGGCTAGAGTTCCCATTTCATAACACTTTATCTTTAAGCTTAAGTATTAAATTTTAGTTCATTCTGAGCTCAGCAGGGCACTACGCAGGGTCCAAACAGCATTGGCTCCAAAGGGCTGAATGCAATCTCCCACTTTGGCCTCAAGCAAGTCCCCTCACTTACGACATTCTTTAAGGGGCTCGTCACTCCAATCTCTGCAGTCCTGCTCCTGGTCGCATACTTTGCTGATGTCTATGCATTCCCCACTTCTGCACTTGAACTTTCCAGGACCCAAGCACTGATTGGCTGTAAAACCAAACACAGGAGAGACGTTCCACTTTGGTCCGACAGGAGCAACCACTGGCCTAATGGCACGCAACAGAGAGAACCTCACCATTTTTGCAGTTGACTTCATCAGAGCCATCAACACAGTCTCGGATGCCATTGCATTGCCTGCTGCCATGGATGCAGCTACCATCTTCACATTCAAACTGGTCAGGTCTGCAGGTCCGAGAAGCTAGGAAAGGAGGTAACACAATGGGATGAAACCAGCCAAATAGTTCCCTAGCTGGCACATGGAAGAGAAGTGAAAAGTTACTTACGGCAGTTGACCTCATCACTGCCATCCTTGCAGTCAGGGTCTCCATCACATCGCCATTTTTTGTGAATGCACTCTCCAGAGCCACACTGGATCTCACTGGCAGGACATTTGGTATGCATCACTGGCAGACGGCCACATTGTTCAAGAGACTCATCTGACTGGTCAGAGCAGTCTGCGTCGTCATCACACACCCAGCTGAGGGGGATGCAGGAAGACGTGCTGCACTGGAACTCATGGGTACCACAGGTTGGTGGTGCACAGTCCAGTTCATCACTGCCATCATCACAGTCATCCTGGCCATTGCACACAAAGTTCCTGGAGACGCAGCGGCCACTGGAGCAAGTGAACTCGTCAGCATTACATGTTATGTTGCCTGTTAGAGGGAAGACGCCCCATTGAAAGCGCATCAGCATCTTTTAGAAAAAAATACAAGACTCTCATCATAAATCAAATAAAATTGATCTTTGATAATTAATTTTAGCTCTCTAATTTAAAAGATATAATGCTCTTATATTGAGAATGAGTTTCTGAAATATGACAAGACAATTCCACAGTATAAAATAAGACGCAGCCATACTATATATAAGAGCAGAAACAAAGGACCAAGAAAAAAGTAGAAGGCTAGAAACTAATTTGAGATGAGACCCACAACTGACACTTAAAGGGATAGCGCTCAATGGCTTAAGCTGGTATTGGGTATTTCATTTTGGAAGGCAGAGTTATACCTAGACCTATAGGTATAGTTATATACCTATTGCATATCAGCCCAAATCACATCACTAGCTGAGACTATGCATCAGCCACATGGGCAATGTATAATGGGTATTAAGGCACAGTCCAAAAGGAAACAAACCAAAGAAGACTCTACATGGCTCCTTTCTTTTGGGTCCTTAAAATAAGCATTAAGATTACCATCTTAATAATTCTCCGTTTTTTTTTTTTTTTTTTTTTTTTTTAAAGAAGTCATTGCTAGGGCCAGAATCACAGACTAGCAACCCTGCATGCTACTGATGACAAGGTAGCTAGCTTAGATTTTGATTAAATTCCTGCCAGACATACCAAGGTCACAATTTGATGGTAATTGGACAGGAGACCACGACTCTCTTGGGAAGCACAGTGTAGATTTGTAAGGGAAATGCTTGGCAGCTCCAGGGCTCACCATGGCAATGTATGAAGCTCAGTTCTATGACTGAACATGAAACTCATTGGACTAGGTGCAGTGGTATTGTCCTCATGAAGTGACTCACAGTGTTTGACCTGCAAGGACCCTGCTCTCCCTTGGATGCTACTGAAGCCTGAAGTCAAGCTCATCAGAGTCAGATTCTACAAGTGTCATGAGGGTGGTTAGCTTGAAAGAAGATGCAGAGCAATGTTTGTTCAACCTACAGATTTTCCCCAGGACCTCACCGTTAACAATGGAACACTTCGTTCTAGACTTTCCAAGAATATAAGCATGGAAGAATGGGAAACAGTGCTAGCATTCAGAGACAGCAATCATAAGAGGACACAGAGGTTGGGTAGGCCTTAAGTTTTTGCTGGCAACATACTAGATCATGCTTCTATGCTAACTCAACCATAAATTCCAGTTGGTGGAAACGTTTGTCTCATACTCAAATACATTATTCCAAGACACTAACCTAACTAAGCCTATGGGTGTGTCCACTGGCCCCATCACATAGTTTCATTGAGCCAATGTAAGGAAGGCCCATGAATTACTGTCATAAAAGGTAAATGCCCACACTGATACTACCTTACAATGCTAAATGCTGAATATAAGCACCAAGATGGGTTCTCTGCTTGCTTCTACTTGCCTGGAAGACACACCAGGCAATGGCCAATTACCAGGAAAAGGCCTTTCATAGTTTTATGGCAGTCAGGAAGGACAAATATTGAGCAGGCAGTGAAGCCACTGAAAAGTGAGTAGGTGGCACTGCGTCTTCGGGCTTACGTTAGCATCTCTTGTTCACCTTTCTTTAGGAAAAGGGTCTGTGGGGTACGCCACTGCACACTGGTCTTCTTACCACAGCTTTCTTCATCTTCTCCATTGTCACAATCATTTTCACCATCACATCTCCAGGACACTGGGATACACTGAGTAGAATGGGCGCCACAGCTGATTTCATTTATGCGGCACGTTCTCATATCTGTTGACGACATACAGTCTCAAAAGAGCCTCCAAACTGGTCAGCGCAAAGCTGCTGCTCCCGTGCTGCCTGGAAGTGCAACACCTGGGACTCAGTGGTCAGGTACATGGGGCACACTGAGTAGTGGAAGCCAGGCAGGTCCTTCGGCAGCTCCATCCTTAGAAGCTATGCCAAGCAAGGCCACCTGGCAGCATACCCGAGAACCTTGACCAAGTCACTCCTTCAAGGTTCTGCCGCATGCTTAGTTCTGGCTTTTGTTTTACTTGGCACAGTTAAGTTGATTTGTTGGCCTGTTCCTAGTCCATTACTTATTTTTTTTTTTTTTTTATCAGTGGGCACAGCAGATACTGTCACCTAATCTTGACTTCATTAAAGGTCATAGGCTAATATCTATGCTATGAGACCATCCACGGGACAGTTTCCTTCCTAGTCTTCCTTTCACAGCTTTTTTATTTATTCAAAACAAGCATATACCCTATCATTAACCACCAAGACATGGGGCTGAATCTGTGCAGATCTTGTCTAGGACCCTTGGGTTGCTAACTCTCTGGCTGTCACTGCCACTTCTTTGCTAGAAAGGGAAAGTCCAACCTTAGTTATTTTCATAATCATATCCTAAAGCTAAACTTGGTTCATGTTTATTCTTCTTCTTCTGCATCAGCAGGACTCTACTGCGGTGACCACCTCCAACTTTTCCTCATCTTAGCATCCCAGTGATCTCAGTTTATTTGCTCCCAACACACCTTTCTCTATGGCTTTGAGACTCTCTCCTGCATACCATCCTATGAGAAGAGAGATATATTTGTACCTTTATGAAGATTTTCTTATTCCACAACAGACTCTATGGTCCCTGCTTTAGCTTATGCATTTGTTAAAAATTCCCAAATTACCCCATTACTAACTATCTTGATGTTTTAATAATAACAGGATTTCATACTATGAAAACCTGTGTATTTCAAAGCTTATGTGTGACTCTTTGGAAACCTTTACATCTTGACTTCACTTCCAGGATCAGGGGACCATCATCTACTCAGGTATTGTCAAGCGTTTGAAGTCTTGCACCTAGTCAAGGAGTTCTTAATTGAATCTGCTGGCTTCAGTCGCAGGTATTCAAATGAGGAAGCTACCCAAGAGAATGTCAGTCTTGTTAGACTAGGGAAAGCAGTCTTTAAAGGAGATGGAATGACTGTTAATAGCTGGAATGACCTTCAAGTCAGTTGGCCTCAAGTTTAAGGCAGGCAAAGAAAAACGAATGCCAAGCAATCGATAAAGCATCACTTGGACAGAGACAGAACAGCACGAAAGAGATCAAGTTGAAAGCAATTAAGGCACACTCACGGCACTGCTCTGGGCTTTCATCGGAACCATCTTCACAATCAGGATCCCCGTCACACTGCCATCTGTTAGGAACACACTGGCCGTTTTTGCACACGAAGTCAGACTCAGCGCAGGTCTTCTTTACTATAAGAGTTTATTCTCAGAGTTAGAATTAAAGTCAACTACCCCAAACCCCAATTTTCATATTAGGGTAAAAGCTGTCATTTGGTACGTTTTCCTTTAAAAGTAGTGCTGGATCAGTTGACTGACACTCAAACTGTTGACATCTTTTAAAAGCTCATCTTCACCTCATAGATTTCAGAGGATGGAGCTATTCATTGGAGAGCCTTGGAAGACAGTAAAGTCAAGGAATGACAAAGGCTGCCCATTGTCTTATGACCCAGGGACACCTTAAAATGAACTGGTCTGTTTACAGTGTTAACACCATGGATTTCTTCCAGCTCACTGATACACTCTCAGGTGTTTTTCTCTAAGACCATTTTCTGTCCCTATAATGGAGCACTTGAGAATGGGCAATTTATAAAGGAAAAGAACATATTTCAGCCCAAGGTTCTGAATGCTGGCAATCCCAAGAGTGTGCCACTGGCACCTGCTTAACTCTGGGTGAGGACCACGTGCCCTGCTTCCCAGACTCTTCTCTTAGTCATTAATCTGGTCCAGGGAGAAAGGATTATTTATCCCTCTCACTGATCTAATCAATTCCTAAATGCCCTGCACCTCTCAACACCATACTATTAAAAATCAAACTTCGGCATGAGCTCTGGAGGAGACAAACCGTAGAAAAGATTAAGAAGCCAACACTTCATCCTATTGCAGGACCTTAGGATGACTATTTGCTATGGAGTGAATGTGTGTGTCTTCATGCCCACATTGCTGGACTGGGAGGGAGGACCCGAGGAAGAGGAAGGTGATTATGTCAAGAGGATGGACTCCTCACAGGTAGGATTGGTGCACTTAGTAGAAACAAGAGTGCTTGCTTGCTCTCTCCTCCATCTCTCCTACCATGGGAGGACAGAGGAAGAAAACAGCCATCTGCAATTCAGAAAGAGGGCTTTTTTTTTGAATTTTTTTTATTAATTTATTCATATTACATCTCGATTGTTAGCCCTTCCCCTGTTTCCTCCCATTCTTCCCTCCCTCCCATTTCTCCCCTTCTCCCCTCCCCTATGTCCGTGACCTAGGGAGACCTCCTCCCCCTATACATGCTCTCAGAATATCAAGTCTCTTCTTGGTAACTAGCTATCCTTCCTCTGAGTGCCACCAGGTCTCCCCATCTGGGGGACATGGTCAGAAAAGGGGCACCAGAGTTCCTGTGAGAGTCAGATCTCACTCTCCACTCAACGGTGGAGAGTATCATGTTCGTCGGCTAGGTCTTGGTAGGGGTTCGAAGCTTACTGCCTATATTCTCCTTGGCTGGTGCCTTAGTTTGAGGAGGACCCCAGGATCCAGATCTGCCTGTCATAAAGTTCTTCTTGTAGGTTTCCAGGACCCTGTGGGTCCTACAATTTCCTAGAAAGAGGGCTTTTATCAGACACTGCATCCACCACTTCTTTGTTTTGGGCCTTTCTAGCACCAGAATCATCCAATCAAATTTCCCTCATTTAAGCCACTCTACCCATCGTAGTTTTGTCACAGCAGTGTAAATCAAGACTCTTTCAGGAACATGTGTCACGGTCCATGCATTTAGCATAGAGGTGTGTAGAGGGATGCTCCAGAACTGACTGATGCCACTCCTATTCATCTACCCAGGCAGCAGAACTCACCCACTAGACAAACTTAAAACCAATTATAACACTTATAACAAGTGGTAGAACTTGGAATTCAAAGAGATTTTAAGCCTTCAGCCAAAGTTTGTTTTAACATCAACCAACTGAAAGTCGCTGAAGCTGCCAGTACTGGGTCCTATAAGTCACACCTCCCATCACATAGCCTCAGGCAAAATATCAATTCTACTACTAATTCTTCCTAGCCCAGGACGTAGAGTTACAGTATAGCTTGCCATCCATTCATTAGACCAGGAAAGTAAAGGCAAGCAAAGCAGGCAGTTTGGTCACCATAGCCATGAAGGAGTCCCAGAATCAGGAAGAGTCTTGCCAATGTAGCCAGGGGAAGATACCAACACCCTGTGATTATCTTTTCAGAGTAGATTCTTCCAGACCTATGTGTCTATACTTTCTACTCAAACATCCAGTTTTAAACATACCTCTAATCAATATTCTGTGTTTGTAAATCAGCCAAAGCCTGCAATACATTGTGGACTTAAAAGGGATCACTCGGCATGAGGGGTTTAAATTAGGTAGAGGCCTGGGGTCTGGGGTTTATCCTTAGGCCACTCTGGTTCTGCCTAGAAACTTGGGAGACAGTCACTTTGTAGCACTCAGCATGGATGATGAATTGTGATGATCCCTAAGGGCTTATTCATACCGTTGAACTACATAGCTAAGAGACCGTGGAAAGTCATGCCAGCTCATAAATTCACCTGTTTCTCTATCACCATAATACAGTGTTAGTACAGCAAATACTGTCCAAGGCCCGTTCGCTTCTGGGCCCATTTGGAAACAAAGGTCGGGCTATAGGGCTTGTTGCTAGCATTCAACCTGTGGATCACCTCAGTAAACTGCAAAATAGGAAACAGAGGAATGGCTGTGAAGAAAGGAGATGGTTTTTGAAAAGTGGACAGTGCCATGGTGATATGATAGACCAGCTATGCAGCAGGGAACTTGGATATGTCTTCACGGAGTCCGTTCTTTTCAATCCTGAGCATATCTGACATGCAGATAGAAAGTGTTTTACAGGGGAGGAGAGCCATCGGCTACATCCTCCGGGGACCCGCAGAAGCAAGCAGCATATGGGATCCACACTCAAACCGATGATACTAGTTGTTGAGCTCAAAAGTGAGTCCTCCCAAAAAGTACAACCAAGTACGCGGCAAAGCTTAGATGGGGAAGTTAGAAGTGGCCATGGGAAGCTGGAAGTAAATGTTTCTTGAATTGCAATCCCACAGTTAAATCCCCTTTTGGTGATGCTCACGTTTTCCCTGTTTATCTCTAGACCTGGGTGCTGGCAGCAAATCTGCGTGTTGATGTGTTCAATTTATCCCACCTCAAGTGACCTTGATTCACTGTGCTGTTCATCTACCTCTTTCCCTCACCCCAAACCTTCTCCCATGTGGCTGGTAGAGAGTGTTTATGCAGAGAGGACTTAAGAAAACCCAGTTATCGCTCCTATGATGGCCCAGGTGTCTCTGCTGAGTTAGATGATAAAGCCTTCTATAACAGAAACTATAAAAGTAGGCACAGGGCTCTCTGCTTTTCTTCTCTCCTTTTCTTTCTGTGTTTCTTCTCTTTCTGGTTTCCCTCTCTCCGAACGTGCACTTTCTCTTCCCCCACTTTTCTGTCTCCTGCTGCAGGGCCACTTCCCTGGCCTATTCCTTGGGACCAGTGAACCCACCAAGAGCTGCTCCCAATAAACCTGCATTTAAATACTTAAAAAATAGGCAAAGGATTGCTTTTGCCTGTACATGATTTCTTTTCTTTTCTTTTCTTTCTTTCTTTCTTTCTTTCTTTCTTTCTTTCTTTCTTTCTTTCTTTCTTTCTTTCTTTTTCTTTTTTTGGTAGCCTTGCCCCTTACAACCAGAGAACAGGTGGAAAGAGGTCATGTTAGTGAGATACGTATTGAGAGGACTCTCTTCTCTAGACAACCCAGAAACAGCAGGGAACTCAGTGTTTTGTGGGGCAGACTGGACTCTTTCCGCTAGAAGCACACAATGTAAAAGGGAGCACAAGAAAGCTCTTCTTGGTCTGGAGACTGGCAGTAAGTTTGACAGGATGGACTTCCAAATCTGGCCCTGGCGCTGGGGTATTTCTGGCTAGGGTTATATCTGTGGCATGTTAGTGGTAATGATCAAAGAAGCAGTCAAAGTCATAAAGAGCATGCCAGTCAATAAAACCTAACCGGGCCTTTAGTTTTCCTCTGTTCCCAAGTGCTGGGACATGCATGTGCCTCTGTACCCAGCATTGTATGTACGGTCTTTCAAAAGGAAAATGGCAATGGTCACGTTAATATTCATATTCAACATTGCTCTGGGATTTTTAGAATACAGAAGAGAGGGATGAGAAAGGAAGCCTCAGCCGGAATCCCTGGTCTGTGTGACCTTGGCACACAGTTCTCAGCTAATCTTTGTGACATGAGGTTCTGGGGCCCCAACTCACGCATTTCTCACAAAGACCTTTTGATAGCTTCTCAATGGGATGCTGGCCTATTCACATTCATTTGGGAAGAGAACATTTTTCTGCCCTGCCTATTGCCTTCGAGGAAGCAGGTATTCTGAGCAGAGAAATAGAGCGACTCCTTTTCTGATCTGTGACACATGCTGCCTTGTCTTTTTTTTTTTTTTTTTTTTTTTTGCTAGTTAGTCAACCTCTAAAATGTTAAGGGATTCTTTTTGTACTCATAGCTTGCTATCTTCTTGAACCCGAGCCATTTGTGAATTTAAAGATTGAATTTTTTATTTGATTTGATTTGATTTTTATTTTTATTTTTTTATTTTTTTTGAGACAGGGTTTTTCTGTATAGCTTTGCCTATCCCGGCCTCAAACTCACAATAATCCACTGGACTCTGCCTCCCTGAATGCTGGGATTAAAGGCCTATGCCACCACTCCCAGCTTAAAGATTTATTTATTTGTTTTTATGTGGATGTTTGTATATTTCTACGCTGTGTGTGTGCACACTTGTGTGTGCGTGTCTGTTTATTTATATGCTGTATTGTGTATGTGTCCACGCGTGCACTTGTGCATGGGCACCTACCCAGAGGATGCCCATGAGTGTCAGATAAGGGCATCCAATCCCCTAGAGTTGTAGTTACAGGGAATTAGTGAGATGCCCAATATGGGTGGGAGAAATAGAACTCAGGTCCTCCGGAAAAGCTATACTTAATCACTAAGATATCTCTCCACATTACCCACCCCCTGCCCCTGTTTGTAAATTTATGAAGTTACTTTCAAGCAACCTTCTGTTTGCTTTTATGTCTGGGCCTCCCTTTACTTTCTCTGTTTCCTATAGCATATGTCTGTCTGAGGTAAGATAAATCAGGTCTTGTCATTTGCAATAAACCCCACTTGGTGGTCAACGTTCCACATTCAAGTTGATTATCTCATATCAAATATTCATTATGGTCCTCTAAACCAGTGTAATCACTGGACTCTGAGTCAAAGTGATATTTTAAGGTTGGTCTATTTATGGAATTTCAAAACACGTGTAGGAACTAACAGAGCACCTGCACATTTCAATGAAATGCGTAAGTCCAATGAAGAAGCAAAGCTTGGTGACAAGCGAGACTGCCAAAGTCTTTACTTACCGCAGTTCTTTTCATCACTACCATCAGCACAGTCTTCGTCTCCATCACATTTCCACAGCAGAGTGATGCAGCGGCCGTTTGTGCACTGGAACTGGGAGTTATCACATTTGCCTTTTTTCCCTAGAACAAGGAGGGAACATTGAGGGATATATGCATAGAAGGTAAGTTAGAGATACAAGTTCCCCCAAAGCCCATGGGTAGGGGCAGCAGCAGACTCCACAAGCTGTAACATACTGGAGGCCAGCCTTGGATGCATCTGGGAGCAGTGGACAGCAGTAGTACAGTCCCTCACTGGACAACAAACTAAAAAGGAACACTGGAGTTCCAGCCTTTCTCCTAGAGAGGCACAGCTGTGACACCAGGTTCCGATTTGTGGAACACAGTAAGCAGAAAGGAATTTTATAGGTTCTAAGAAATCTAGTCACATGATGGCCAGCACTGTTTTATGCCAGCATGTACCTCATCTCCGGTGGCGACCATAAAATTGAAATGGGGCGAAATAATTCCCAGTGCCTAGAGAATGCTCTGCTGGAGAACAAGCAAAAGAAAACCCCAGAAGAAAAAGAACCACTTCTGAGAAAATTGGGTTACGAGAAGATTATGGACTTCAAGCAGTGTGGGAATGCACCGGAAAACATGAACACCCAATACCCAGATGTCCTCACTGACAGGGAGAAGTGTCCATAGAGAGTTGTCTGATTGAAAAGAAGCAAAGGAAGAAAAACCACCATGGGAATATTTCTGAAAAGTGTGAAGGAAGGAAGAACCTGCCCCAGAGAAAGCTCCAGTACCCTCCTTTGGGAGAGAGTCCTGAAGGCCTTACTGTTGTAGAGGATAGCTTCATGCACACAGGCTAATATACTGATGGGCCTGACCCTCTATAGGCCTGGGAGAAGGTGGGTGCTCATGTGTTAGTTCTTAGGAAAAGTTTCAGATACAAAAAGATAAATACAGAAAAGTTTGTGGAATAAGCATATAAAGAAAATATTTTTGTATAGCTGTGTAGTATGTGTTTTAAGCTGTTACCAGAGTTTAAATTTTTTAAGAAGTGGGCCAGTGAGATGGATCAGTGGGTAGAAGGCACTTGCTGCCAAGCGCTTGGAATCAAGCCTTGGAACACTTGGTGGAATGAAACGACTCCTGAAATTTGTCTACCAACCTTCATACTGGTGCTATAGTGTGTGTACTTACTGCCCCCCTTTTTTTAAATGTTTAAAAACAGTAGTAAGAATAATTCATTATTGGAAACAGAAATATTTTCATAACGTTTTTTAGGATAAAGGTCCACCAAGTATACAGTGTTTCTGAAGTGACAGCAATATCCTAGGACTTGGCTTTCATGTATCATTCATTCACAGGCTGCTCCCAGAGCAACTTTCAAACCTGTAAGTTCATCCATGCCAAGCCTCCTATACAGAGGTACCATTTTAATCTTTTTCTGTTATATTTTTTCTGGTCCTTTTCCCTATTTAGATATATTTGGATATGTACACACTTGCCTTTGTGTTATAGCTACCTACAATATTTAATACAAGTTCGATGCTATATATAGGTAGCCTAGAATCAATAGGCTAGACCATAGGTGTGAAGTCATTGTGGTTTAAATGAGAATGTCCCCCATAGGCTCATACATTTTACTGTTTGGTTCCCAGTTGATGAAACTGGAAATCATTAGGAAGTTTCAGAAGCCCACACTAAGTCTAGTCTCTGTTTCTGTTTCTGTATTTGTCTCTGTCTCTGTCTCTGTCTCTCTGTCTCTGTCTCTCTCTCTCTCTCTCTCTCTCTCTCTCTCTCTCTCTCTCTCCCCGTGTGTGTGTGTGTGTGTGTGTGTGTGTGTGTGTGTGTCTCTCTCTCTCTCTGAATGCATTAGGATGAAGGCTCTCCACGACTGTTGCAATGTCATGCCTGTCTGTCAGATGCCATGCTCCCCACCATGATTGTCATAGACTAACTCCCTGAAACTGTAAGCAAGCCCCAAGTAGGTACTTTCTTTTATAAGTTGCATTGTTCATGGTATCTCAGCCCAGAAATAGGACAGTAACTAAGACAACCATTGCTGTGTGTTTAAGTAAAGGAGCAATGAATTATTGAACACTGTAGTTCTTAGGACTTATCTCTATCCATGTGTGATGCATGACTTTATTTCTAAAAGTACAGGGAGCTTGATTTCCATCTTTTCAGTTTTTATTTCCAGGATCCAGAGATGAGATGACTCAGCAGGAAATGGCACTTGCTACCAACATTGAGACATTTATTCCTGAGACCAACATGGTTAAAGGAAAGAACTGATTTCCTGTAAATTGCCCTCTGACCTCCTATGTATGCTATGACATACATATGCACTCATATATACGCATAAGTAAATAATAAGTAAATGTAATAAAATTCTTTTTATGTCTAAAAAGTTGGACATAGTGGCTGGAATGGTGATCTTGGGCCAATAGAATCAGACCAAGATTAATGAACCCAGGTAGGCCAGAGACACAAGGGGCCTTCACGTGGCCTCTGGGCTCTTCTTTTTTTTATTTTTTATTTTTTTTTTTATTTTTTTTTATTTTTATTAATTTATTCTTGTTACATCTCAATGTTTATCCCATCCCTTGTATCCTCCCATTCCTCCCCCCCCCCCATTTTCCCATTATTCCCCTCCCCTATGACTGTTCCTGAGGGGGATTACCTCCCCCTATATATTCTCATAGGGTATCAAGTCTCTTCTTGGCTACTTGCTGTCCTTCCTCTGAGTGCCACCAGGTCTCCCCCTCCAGGGGACATGGTCAAATGTGAGGCACCAGAGTACGTGAGAAAGTCGTATCACACTCTCCACTCAACTGTGGAGAATATTCTGACCATTGGCTAGATCTGGGAAGGGGTTTAAAGTTTACCTCCTGTATTGTCCTTGGCTGGTGCCTTAGTTTGAGCGGGACCCCTGGGCCCAAATCTGCCTATCATATTGTTCTACTTGTAGATTTCTAGGACCCTCTGGATCCTTTTATTTTGCTGTTCTCCCATGCGTCTCTCATTTAGAGTCCCAATAGGATGCCTTCCCCTCTGTCCCAGTTTCCTGGTAAGTGAAGGCTTTTGTGGGACATGCCCCTTGGGCTAGTATGCAGATATAAGTGAGTATATACCATTTGATTCTTTCTGCTTCTGGGTTAACTCACTCATTATGATCATTTCTAGCTCAATCCATTTATCCACAAATTTCGGGAATTCCTTGTTTTTAATAGCTGAGTAGTATTCCATAGTGTATATGTACCACAGTTTCTTTATCCACTCTTCTACTGAGGGACACTTAGGCTGTTTCCATGTTCTGGCTATTATGAATAAGGCTGCTATGAACATGGTTGAGCAAATTTTCTTGTTGTGTGCTGGAGCATCTTCTGGGTATATTCCAAGGAGTGGAATAGCTGGGTCTTGAGGAAGCCCTATTCCCATTTTTCTGAGATAGCACCAGATAGATTTCCAAAGTGGCTGTACTAGTTTGCATTCCCACCAGCAATGAAGGAGTGTTCCTCTCTCCCCACATCCTCGCCAGCATGTGGTGTCGCTTGAATTTTTGATCTTAGCCATTCTGATGGGTGTAAGATGGAATCTCAGAGTTGTTTTGATTTGCATTTCCCTGATGACTAAGGAGGTTGAGCATTTCTTTAAGTGTTTCTCAGCCATTTGATACTCCTCTGTTGAGAATTCTTTGTTTAGTTCCAAGCCCCATTTCTCAATTGGGTTATTCGGTTTGGTGGTGTTTAATTTCTTGAGTTCTTTATATATTTTGGATATTAGACCTTTGTCAGATGTAGGGTTGGTGAAGATTTTTTCCCAGTCTGTAGGCTGTCGCTTTGTTCTCTTGACAGTGTCTCCTGCCTTACAGAAGCTTCTCAGCCTCATGAGGTCCCATTTATTAATGCTTGACATTAAGGCCTGGGCCGTTGGTGTTCTGTTCAGGAAGTTGTCTCCTGTGCCAATATGTTCCAGGCTCTTTCCCACTTTTTCTTCTAAGTGGCTTAGTGTCTCTGGTTTTATGTTGAGGTCTTTAATCCACTTGGATTTGAGTTTTGTGCAAGGTGACAAATATGGGTCCAGTTGCATTTTTTTACACATAGACCTCCAGTTAGACCAGCACCATTTGTTGAAGATGCTATCCTTTTTCCATTGAATGGATTTGGCTTCTTTGTCAAAAATCAAGTGACCATATGTGTGTGGATTCATATCTGGGTCTTCGATTTGATTCCACTAATCAACCAGCCTGTTGCTGTGCCAGTACCATGCTGTTTTAAGTACTATTGCTTTATAGTACAGTTTGAGATCAGGTATGGAGATTCCTCCGGAGCATCTTTTATTGTACAAGATTGTTTTAGCTATTCTGGGTTTTTTGTTTTTCCATATGAAGTTCAGAATTGAACTTTCAATGTCTTTAAAAAATTGTGTAGGTATTTTGATAGGGATTGCATTGAATCTGTAGATTGCTTTTGGTAGGATGGCCATTTTTACTATGTTAATTCTCCTCTGGGCTCTTCTTTACATACGCTGTGTATGACATGGCCAACAACATGCAGACAACAGTAATCCTTTAATAGCATTTCCTGGCCATATCCACAGCTCTCTTCAAGAGTGATGCTGCTATCACAAGCAAAGAGAAAATTACTTGTGAGGGTGGCAAGCAGAAATAAAGGGTGGATAATGGCTCTGTGTCCTAAGAACTGAGGCCTCCTTTGGAAAACACGTATTTACCAAACAGCTCCAAAAACAAGTCAAAAGTGTCAAGAAAACATGGTTAGGAGACAAGCAGGTGCCATTTCTAACTTAGTGAAGAGAGAGAAGGAGAGCAAGCGGAGCCACAGACTTGCTTCTGCTGCCCTGAGCTCAGTGGGTTTGGCTCACTATGGACATGTGCTTACAGAGCTGTGAACTAAGACTTCTTTGTGGCATCACTCCATGGCCAGTACAGCTAACATTCAGGTGCTTTAATCATTAGTACTTCTAGCCTCTGGTGGGACCAGATTGCTATGCAATAAAAGGAACAGTTCTTGTCCCTTAGAGGCCCTTCGCAAATACACTGCATAGACTTACAGACCCGGGGTGCATGCAGATTTGCTGGGGGAGGGTGGTTCCAAGCAGAAAGCCCTCAGATTTCCTGCCACCTCTCAGCAGTTGCAGCTGGGGCACCCTGGCATAGGAACAGACAGGGCAGAGGCAAGCACAGACTGGAACTCTTGTGTGAAACACACAATGCTCTAGTTGGCCTCCCTAGTGCCAACTATGCCCTGCCACTGAGGAGAATTCTATGCTTTGTGGCTAATTCCCAAAGAGATTAAAATTTGGCTCAAGTTAAGATTATCACGCGGGTGTGGCTACCTTCAGGTACTATGTATATTGCATTTCAAACTATATGGATCTTTCTGCTCTTAAACTCCTACCAAGCTAGAACTTGGCTACAAGGCTGTGTACTTTCGTGACATTTCCCACCAACATTTCATGTTTATTCACTCTATAAATATTTTATCAAATTAAAAAATACTAGGGAGTTACAAAGGGAACAAGAGGTGGGCATCCCTTGTTTGTTTTTAAAAGCAATAAGCCAAGTGTGAGGTACCTGGCTGCCTCCCTCCCTTTATCCCTCCCACCCTCCCGTTGCCACTGTGTTCGCAGAATGTTCCTCATATTCTCAAAGCTGGAGGTATGTAGTCCAGGGGCCATTTGCTGACTCTATATCCTTTCAGCTTGGAGGACTATAGGAACCACAGGATTCTACTCTGAGGACTCTATTAGAAAAAGGAGTTTACACTCAAAGAATATAACATGAAACACACTTAGAAAGGATAGTTCATTGCAGTTAGGATACAGTAAAGGCTAAAAGACGGACATTTTCATTGCCCTTCCATTCTGAAGGGCAAATGAGCCCCAATCACTAGCATTGGAATCTGTATAACGAGGATGATAATCCTGCCATCAGACTTGGAGAGAGACTTGGAAGTTTTTTTTTAACCCTAGAATTAGGCCTGTGAGAGAGAAGTTCCACAAAAATGAGGCTGTGTGTTGGATTTTGTAGACATTCGAGCTGCCTTAGAGCTAAAAGCCCAGGATATAATACGATAAGGCTAATATACAGTTCATGCTCATCCTAGACTCTGGATTTAGTTGTAATACACAAGCTATGAACAATAATAGATTATGTTAAAATCCCTGGAGGTTTGGCTCAAAACACAGTTGTAGCAGACATATGTATTTTCATCTGCTCATTCCAATATCCTAAAGCAGAAAGAGGTCTAACTTCTACCTTTTCTTATCTTACATGTGTCATTGTCACTCAGGCTTCTGCTTGCTTATCAGAAACTTATATGTCACCATGGACACACATGACACCCCATTAACAAGGATGAAGAATTTACACAAGGAAGGCAGTAGGTACCAAAATATCCCTGCTTCAAAGATGAGGGAGAAAAGGTTGGGTAGGAAGCCAGCCGGTTGGGTAAAGGATCCTCTACAGAGAAACAAACAAAGACCTGAGCTTTATGGTCATGCCTCTCAGACTCCTAGCTTCCTAAGCCCTTTGGGAGGCTCTGCGGCGTAGACAATGCTTCCTGGTTCTGTGTAGTGCTCTGTTCCAACCACAGCTGGAAGAGCTCAGCCACTAAATTGAAGACAAAGACCTCAGCCATCTGCCTGGGACACTACAGGTTTTCTCTGTGGGTTCCAAAGAGATTCTTCCTTTCCATATAGGTGTTCTGCAGAGAACACTGCTGCTTGGAGGTCCAGAACTGAAAGCACCACATGAATTAAGAAGCTTTTGATTCTCAAAGCTTTGGGGATTATAGGCTTTTAGAGCTGTAGGCTTATTTTCATCCATGAACATTAAATCTCAAGTTCACTATTACAGTTCAGAGAGGAAACTGACTGGCATGGACTCATCACAACCAGGTTCCTCTTAATTGTTCAGCTGAGCTAAACCACCGTACACCATAAACAACCTTAGGAGTGGAAGTGCTAGGGACTCTATGCCTCTGGATAGGTCTGCTTTGAAAAGCAGGAAGTTGGAATAAATACAATTTTAAGTGGGCTCCTTAAAGCTGAAATGTGCTCAGGAAATAGCTTGGGGGCTAAAAGGATTTGGTGGGGGTGGAGGTAGGGAGCTGGGGTAGGGGTGGGGGGATAGAGCAGAGAGGCATGGAGCCTGGAGTTCTGCCTCCATTGCAAATGAGAAAGACTCTCTTGGTGTTAGTTTAAAAATATGAAGAGGCAAGCCAGGAATGCTGGCCCATGCGTTTAATCCCAGCACTTGGGAGGCGGAGGCAGGCAGATCTCTATGTGTTCTAGGCTAGCCTGGTCCACAAAGTGAGTCAAGGACAGCCAGGGATCTGTTATATAGAGAAACCCTATCTTAAAAAATATGCATATACATACATACATACATACATACATACATACATACATATGAAAAGGCCCCTCTAAAACATATCAAAGTTTTCTTCTAGCTCTAATATTGAGCAGGAATATCTTTGTCCTTTTGGGCCAGAAGATTCATGGTCACTTGCATCTACCCACTTATGTGACTATTAAAGTTAGTAATAGATACATTGTCCAAAATGTCAAAGACCGTTCTGCTTTTGTTGTCACTTGTAGAGGAAGCACCAAACTTCGGAAGGTATCCATGTCCCAGGAGCTTTGTTCACCTAAGTAGTTAACGCTCATTCACTGCTGCCCACAATCAGCAGTACACTGGCCTCAGGAGGTGTGGGGGGTTTGAACACACAGAGAAATGAGCTTGCCGTTGTCTAATTGGTCCTGCCAGGGTTAACAGGGGAAATCAGGATGTGAGTACAGTGAAAAGCCCTATTGGACTTTCAGGAGGGGCAACAGACTCCACCCCCCCCCACTCGCCCCCGTGGGATTTGAGTAACGTTGGCAAGAGGCCTCTGGCTTGAATGGCTGGAGTATTGAGGAGCTGTTCAGGGTGTCAGGCTCAGAGAGTACCTAAATCTGTAGGGGGTCTCATGCTACCACACTCTGCCAGGCCCAGCATTCACTTCCCTTGCCAACACATAAAGGTGCTATCTTCTGCTGGTATTCCTTTAGTCCATCTTTTGGCCCTTCTAGGGCCACCAAGGGCATTTATTTTTAGTCGCTTCATCTCTACTGCTCGCTACTTTAATGCCAATCCTATTCATAGGATAAAATTTCTATTAGGACAAACAGACTTCTGAGTCAGCAAAAAAAAAAAAAAAAGTTTTTCTAAGGGAAAGAAAGGCTGTCAGTGGCAAACACTGCAGCAAAGTGCCCAGGAAGCGGCCCCAGGATGCCGAGTAGTGAATTTTGCAGTTCAGTTGTCACAAGTTGTTCTACTTACATCTGAATGGGGTCATCTTAGAACCATAGATATAACCAAATGTTTTTTTTTTTTTTTTTTTTTGTTGGCCAGTTGCTGCTCATCTCTTACCCTGTTAGTTGTATGTGACCTTTTCTCTTTCCCTCTTTATAGTTTAGGAAAAGAAGAAAAATATAATGACTTGCCCAAGATTACCCTGGGCTGACCTAAGATTTGAATTCTGGTTCTAAATCTCATGCTACCAAGCACACAAATGACAGTAACCAACTCAGGGCTACATAATTCTAGAATATTACATTTGTTTAAAATTTAGCTAGCACAGTTTGCTTAAGTCCATCAAGAATAAAGTAGTTACTATCTGAAGAAGGCATCCTACATATAGCTTTATGGTCAAGATAGGGCTCTATTTCCTATTCTCATTGTAGCCTTTTAAAATGTGCTACTAGAATTGCATTGGTAGCTTTTCCTGGAAGGTCCAAGACTCTTGGTTTTCTAGATTAGGGTACATTGACCAAGTCATTGTAAAGGCTCTGTACCTTATCTGCTTGGGGATGGAGAACGGCCCAAAAGGCACCAGCCTAGAGGCCAAGAAGTGACCGAGGTTACAAATCCTGGAGGAAGCTTTGTTTTCAAGGGTGAACTTGACACTGAACACTGAATATACTGTTAATCCCCACAAGCCCTCATGTCTGTCACTGGGTGGAGATAGGAGATAAATGAAAGTGTTTTATAACAGGCATGCCTAAAGATAACCTGAGTACAGCTTTTGAGCACATTGCATAGGTAACATGCCTCTGGATGCCTTAGCAGGCACACACAGGAAAAGCAGTTTCTTCCCCAAATCCACCCTCTTCTCTTCTGTGGCTTATCTTGGCTGACGGCTTAGGCTAAATCAGTAGTCCAGATTCTTCTCCCCTGACATGGGGCCATCCAATCCTGGCCATGTCTAACCCTTTCTCACTTGATCTAAATTTAAGTCACCCTTTCCTTTGCCTCCAGGCTGTCACATTCTCTATCCAAATTAAGACAGTGATTTAAGCCACTGAGACGATCCAGAAGGGCCTAGGACAGGATCATTTCCTGGCTTCCCACTGGCTCCAGGATTGAATCTCAATTCCCTACCAGCTTGCCCTGGCTTCTTCCTCAGTCATCACCCGCCATCTGCTCCGGCTACAGCAGCTGAGCTAACAGCTCTCAGGGGCTTCCCTTATTCCCCCCCACCTTACACCACTCTCATTAACGTTTTCTTTCTACTGGTCCATAGGATTCCTGTTCTCTTCCCAACCAGGGGCAAGTTCAGATAGTGCCTCTTTATGGAGGCCCTCTCAGCCTTTTACATTGTTTCCCCCCTAGAGTCAGGTATGATCTGGCTTATTTCCCCAAAGTTTTCCTACCCGCCCCAGAGCCGGTTCGTTCACTGACGATTTATCACCAAGCATCCGAAGATTTGCTAAGTCCTGGTCAATTAATGAGTTAACCCCGTGAATCTGTTCTGCATTATAGACTTTTGTCACAATATTTCCTCAGCTTTTCTGAACTTGAAATGAAGTGTGACCTCCTAAATGAAGTTTTGCCTGGTAGAATCCTTTTGAGAGATAAAGTTATAAAGGTATCTACTTCCTATACCTATGAGAATACGTTCATCTCATCTGTGTGACAAGTTATCATTAACAAAGAAGACACGTAGCACACCAGTCTGCCATAATTTGTGTGTCAGCCACATTTCCACATGAGAGAGTTTCTAATGCATGTTGACGATCTGGTAAGGTTAGGAGGTTGGTGCCTGAGACCAAAGTCTTACTTCTGACATGCTATTGCTCTTTGGGAATGCTGGCACTAGCCCACTACTGTTGTTGGAATCATCACTTTCACAGGGCCATTGGCAGAGATAAAATCCCTTCTGGCTTTGGCATATCAAAGTCTGAGTTTGCTGGTGATTTTAGGGAACCAGGAAACGTTATAAACTGTAGTCAAAGCACCAGGAAAGAAAGCTCAAGACACCTTCAGCTAATGCCTGTGGCTTTCATGATTAAGAAACACCAACTCCACTTACTCCATCCACAGCTCCTGTGCTCAGCTCTTTTTGGCTCTTGAATTTCCTGGTTTGACTTACTTTAAAAAAAAAAAAAAAACAATGGTACAAAGAGGCCAGCTTTCTGGTTTCTGTGCTGATGTGATATCAAGTGGTCTTGAGCCGATGTACACAGAAGACTCACTGGCTTCAATTTATAACCTGTCTGGTAAATCTCCATGCTAGTTAATGACTTAGATCTTGAGACAGTATCCTTAGGGAAGTTCGAGATCAGAGGCAGGTATAGAGACCAGAACAGTCTATGCTAACAGTCTTTGCGCGAGATGTTAAACGTATGAACTCTCAAGTATCAACCGTCACTTCCTGGCAAACTGCACATTTCCCTACCCCCCTCACCTCCATTCCAACACTGTTTCTGGATACCAAAAGACTACTGGCCACCTTGCCAACCCAAGTTGGTGGCAAGATTGGCCGCTCTAGTGAGTGCCTGAACCTTCTGGAGTTATAGTTTCTCGCCCTAAATGTACTTCTTAAGTCCTGGCTCAGGAATACCCTCTTCACTCTCCACAGGGCATCTCTACCACACAAAGCTAGTGCAAGGCCCTGTGCACAAGCATTGAAACATTTCTGGAAGATCTCTATGTTCACTCCCCCTTTACATAGTGGAATCTCTCTTACATCTTTTATTAAAAGCCTAAAAGTGACTAGCAGGTCCAAACCACCCAGAGTTCTTTGTCCACACGAAGGCAAAGTAAGTCCAGCTTAGAGTGCCATAGTCAGCATATCTAACCAGTTGGGTTAACCATGTTCAGGGCCCTGATTGCAAACCAATAGTGGAGCTTGGCAGGTACTGATTTATACCACGAACACATACAGAGAGAGCAAAAAAGAGCCAGTTTTCACTTACAAAATCAGGTTCTCCAAGAATTGGGTTATATTGTGCCTTGGGGACCTCAGAATAAGCTACCAGTTCTCAGATTATTCTCCCTGCCCCCGCCCCAACTAGAAAAGAAAACAGTCTTAGATTTCCCATGTTTAATAAGTGCATTTCACTCACAACCTCCACAGAGGGTATTTATTTATTATTTATTTATTCGTTTGTTTGTTAGTTTGTTTTTTGGAAGCCACCTGCTGTGGCAACATCTGGGTGGTCCTTTCCTGCAGTTACTTCAAGCTAGAAGAACTTGCCACCTACCACATGAAGGGCAGCTGCCTTAGTCTGCTGTTACGTTCTCCCTTGTAAGCTAGATCTCCGTATGACAAGCACCATTTCAGGCCTATTTCAGTTCTGTAATGTGTTTAATGTCTCACAAACTAACATGTGCCAATGGCTTTTCAAAACAAGGTTAAATTAAGCCAATCAGGACTAGGACCAGAGGCAGAGGCTAAGGTGGGAACGACCCGTCTCCATCATGTTTCCTCCCCTAACTTTATACTCTGGGAGGGACTAGAGAATATTTACTATACATTTTCTTCTTCTATGCTATTTGGTACGTGGCAGGGTTTGGGACCCTAAGCCTGAAGCCATACGCCTAGGGTCCCATCTGCATTCTTGACCTTAAGGCAGTGCTCTAGGACATTACATTTTATCGGTCTGATGTTATTCAGGGAACAGAAGGGGGCCACGACAGCCGTTTAGCTCTTCCAGAACCATCACGAAAAGTACTGTAGTGAAGCCCTGTCTATGGCCACTCATCTTTTAGAAGGCAGAAACATGATAATCATGTTTTCAGTTGTTGAGAAAGTAAAGAAGGCCACCTTTACAAGTACTGCACAGTGTTTGCAAATGCAGTTGGCTGGCCTCAAGTCTTAACACATGCCAGCTCTACTGAACTTGGCTTTTATATATATGCTGTTCACTAAGCCTTTATGTACACTCTGTAGGTCTCTGGAGACTCAAGCCTTAAAAAGCAAAGAGTTGAAACGACACAGGAGCAGCATTAGAGTTACTGCTCAGAGGATGAGCCTGGGCAAAAAGCTGTCCCAGGCTTTAGGAAATGTGCTGCCTATGAGGTTTGGATTGTGACTCTCGAATAGAAAAGCCTTTTTCTTCACGGATTGCTATGGTCTCTACCTTCGCTCGGTGCTCTGATAAGCCAGGTATTATCTCTTCTCATGGCCTTCCAGATTCCCACCTGCAGGTACAATGGGATTGAGGGTAAGCCACTCACTCCCAGAGTAAGAGAAGTGAAAGTCACTGGACATAATGGAGGAACCATTGCAGAACTCTGGCCTGAAGACTACACAACACCTCACATCTTAATCTACACCTTGGCTGGAGGAAAGAATCCTAGAGGCCCCATGTGCTCTGCCACCAGCTTCTATAACACCTCATCTGCTAACGTCTCCTCTCAGCCCCATTTAAGTTCCTTGCAGAAGCTTTTGTGCATACCTCCCTGCCCTGTGCCAGGTAGTTTGGAGAGTTAGAGAGAAAGAGTAAGCATAGGAGCTCAGGGGCAGAGAATCCGTCCCCTTGTCTTGATACTTTGAACTTAAGATATGGACAGTCTGGGTTGGCTAAGGGTCAATACCCGCTTCAACCAACTCTAAGTTTGTTGCAGTTCAAAAAGAACAATTCCCCGCCCCCCCCCCCAACCTCTGTGATAACACAGGCTTGGGCTGGGTTCTCTCTTTCACTTTTTGCAGCACCGTGGTAATCCACTTGCAGTAAGAGACGAACAAAAGATAGTCCCACTTCATTGACTCTATCTGAGGACTTCTGACTTTTGACTAGCTCTTTGCAGCAGCCTGGGCGCCTCCCTAGCACCCCATGAAAAGCAGCACCTGATGTAAAGTTGGCACTTTGAAAATCCCAAGAATACAAAAGGACCTGCAGCTGAAGTGACTCCCTTTTCTCACCTCCCTGGATCACAGTCAATAACACGTTCTACACAGTTGTGTTTTGAGAACACACAAAAATTATAACGCAAGTCAAGTCCCTCCTCTGAGAGATGGTTTAATAAGTTAGCATTGTTCATCCATTAATGATTAATGCCATCGTGAAAATTTCTGTTAAGCAGGGCTTCTCTGGGCTCGGAGGCTTGCCACATAGAGGATTCTTGCCACACAGCAGCGTCGTCGCTACACATGGGCCCTTTTCAAAGTGCAGGCAGGAAAAAGTACCAGAGGGAACAACCCCTCTGAGCCTGCCTGATCTAAAAGGTAACCTAGCTGGGGCAGCTCAATTAAGTCCGCGAAAACACGTGACCAAGCTAAACGCAATCCAGCTAGCAGCCAATCGCATGAGGCAGAAAAGCCCTGCCCAGCTTCTCACGCTCAGGACAGCGGAACCAAAGGCCCAGGGACGCTGGGAGACTTAAACACCCCAGCATAGCTCGACAGATTGCTTGACCACACACTTGAAAGTTCGCTCTCACTCCAGGACACACGTGACCGCAAGCAGGCAAGCCTTCCAAGTTACCAGGCAATAGGAGATGGGGACTGTGAACTGTTTAGAGCGGGGACAGCGGTCTGCCCTAATAACCTAGAGCTGGTTGGCATGCAAGCTCTTTGGTGTCACCTCTTAAGACCTCTTTAGTGGCCCACCAAGGACCAGCCGCGGACCTGGTTAGGAAAGCATCTTATTGCCTGCTCTGGAAAGTTGTGCGACCCAAGAGGAGGGGACTGAAAACACACAGAGCCCCTAAGCCAGTGTGCGGACCCCTGGGGACTGGAAGGTAATCACCCCCGCCCTCCCCAAGCTACAATCACACCGTAGCTCTGGCAGCACACCTTTGGTCTTCTTGTGTAGAATAAAGGCTAATTACAGCCACTACACTGGCACTCAGTTTCTCTGGGGGAAAGTGTCGCCCGGAAGGAGGCTTGGCAAAGTAACCTGATTAAGTCTTGGTCCCACTCCCCTCCCCCGTTCAGTTATCTCAGAGGTTTGCAACTGGCTGCAGAAGCGGCAGAATCCCTGGGGAAGGAAGAAACGCATTCGGGGAGGACAGTCCAGTTGAAAGCCACACTTGGAGCCTGAGAGACCGCTCGGTGCCTAGGGAATCGCAGTCCCGGTGCGCAGGCTGCGCACTTGTCATGGCTCAGCCTCCAGGCTGCCACCCACCGAACGTGCGGTTGCTCACGGCAGCGCGAGGACTCCGGTTTGGCCAGCACCTGGTGCCCGGTGTCCTCGGAGACGCCTACCTTCGCCCACTGTGCGCTCTCAACCCTACTTAAGTCCGAGGGGAGCACTCGCGTTTCCAGGCCCCAAGCTCTACCATGGTCTTAACAGCCCGCCTGGCAGAGGAGGCAGACCCATTGTTCAGTGACTCCAAAGCCCACATCCCCCTAGCCCTTGTCAACGGAGGGGTGGTGGAGGGGGTGAAGACCACGTAAAACCGAGGCTCTGGGAAGAAAGGGGACACAGAGGGATGACAACAAGTTCAAGGGACGCTTTAGGACACCCTAAACCACACAGTCCCCCGGGCCCGGCTTCCAGTAGCCTCGGCTCTGACAGCTCAGAGGCGCCACCCGGGTGGGGAGGGGAGGCAGGAGAGGAGCGTGGATCGGCTCCTGCTAGGTGGGGGTGGGCAAGAGGAGCGCCGGGGTCCCCCAAAACGCAGCGAACGCGGGCTCCCGGGCTTGTTCCGGGCCGAGTGCGGAGGGGCGCGTCCCCACTCACCGCTTGCAGTGGCGCCGCTGTCCCGGGGCGCCCAGCACAGAGCGAGCAGCAGCCACAGCGCCCAGCGCGCGGACGTGCCCATGCTGCCCGCCCGGATGGTGCCGCCGCCGCCGCCGCCGTTGTCGCCGTTCGCTCCGCACAACAAGTTACCAGCCCTTCGGAGAGGAGGAAGGAGGTGGGGGCGGGGAGGGAGGAGGCGAGGAGGAGGGGGAAGGAGTAAGGAGCCGGGAGCACGGAGAGCTCGGAAGGAGCAGGCACCCCTTCTCTACAACTTGCACGCTCTGCTCCCCACCAGCCACCCAGCCACCCAGCCACCCACCCACTCGGTCACCTCCCCCGCCGCGGCCGCGCTGTGCGCGCGGACCCTGCGGGCGGAAAATAATGCAGGCGTTGCAGAGAAGGGGAGGGAGAGGGGAGGGAACGGCGCTGGAGGAGGGGGGCGGGGAGCCCGTTCGTCGCTGGGGACAGCGGAGTCGAGCGGTCGGGGGCACCCACCCGGGCGGCGGCAGAAGCACAGCCAAGGGGCGCGGGGACCCCAGCGGGGAGCTCAGCCCAGCAGCTCTTGCATGCACCGCTCTCCCGCGCGCGGTGAGGAGGGTGCGGGGGCAAGTGGCAACGTGCGTGCGTGAGTGGCAGTGGCTGGGGCTGTCGCCGCCGCCATCCGGACGGCTCCCGGGGCCCGGTTGCTCCTCGCGTCGGCCCGCGGTTCACGGGGGACCCAGGGCGGCCGCTGGTTGGCTCGCACACCATCCTCACCTCCAATCCCGGGTGCCTGTCCTAATTTCCTGATCCACGGAACCTGCGGCCGCAGCAGCTGTGCGCTCCCTAGCTCCCTACAGTCGCTACTGTACCCTCCTGGCTCCTTGGTTAAGAGCGCTGATGCAACTATTGCCACTGTTGCCACTGCCTCAGGGCTCAGGGGGCTGGCAGTTGAGGAGTATGGGGGCAGAGGAAGGTCTACCTCCCCCTCCTGAGCCCCTAGGAAGGGCTGGCATTGTGAGGTCGGTAGGTAGGTTAGCATCTTCTGGGGGAATCTTCTTTCCATCCAGAAAGTGATGAAGAGAAGGCGTGCAAATGCTCCGTTGCTCTGCTGTGGGGGTTGGAGTCCCATCTCAATGGCAAGCTGAGATGCCATTTTGTTAAAAATTTAAATGTGTCTTTAAGTAAGAGAGTGTGTATGTGAGAGAGAGAGAGAGAGAGAGAGAGAGAGAGAGAGAGAGAGAGAGAGAGAGAGAGAGAGAGAGAGAGAGAGAGAGAGAGAAACAAGAGCCAAGAGCGCTCCCGCGGTTGTGGCTTGTCCTCTATAATAGAACAAGACTAAAATAACTGAGTCTGGGATGGGATGGGATGGGAAGGAATTGCCAGCGCAGCTTTGCATTCTCTCATCAACGATTATAGTTAATTGCTAATTGCACAAAATGATAGTTTGAGGGCCTGTAATTAAAAGCTTAACCTTTTCTGGTTGGGGGAAGGGGACCCCGGTAGTTTTATTCTGGGTATACTTTGTAACATTCAATTATAAGCATTGTGGAGAGAAAGATGGAAGCAAAGTAAACCCTTCTAGCAGTGATAGATTTTTTTGGGGGGGGGGGCGGGTAAGGGGGTGTGCTGCCAGACAGGATCTCAGTCTAAGATTTGCTCTTACTGTACTTCAGTTTTCTTGAACACATTCCCCTGGTTGAGCTGCTGTCTCTGCTTTGGTCTAAGCAGAGGAGAGGGGTAAACTGAACTATTTCACCTGTTAGTATAGTGTGTAAACACTTCTTTTTATAGGTTGCTGTATTTTTTTTTTTTTTCCGAAACAGGGTTTCTCTGTGTAGCCTTGGCCATCCTGGACTCACTTTGTAGACCAGGCTGGCCTAGAACTCAGTGATCCGCCTGCCTCTGCCTCCCGAGTGCTGGGATTAAAGGCGTGCGCCACCACGCCCGGCTTGGTTGCTGTATCTTGAATGAATCAAAGTTGACAGATTACAGATTCCGGGTCCTAGCTCTCTTCTGGCACTGTAACCTCTTAGACTTGGGTCTCCTGAGCAGTTGTCAGTGGCAGACTACTAGGAGGGATGTTTATTTGGGGACTTCCTGTACCCAGGAGACAGGGGTAATTCTCAGCCAGGACACATTTTGGTCCCTGGAATTTATCCTCATTGTGACTGATAAGCCCACAAGCAGATGGGACTCATTCAGAGCAGCTCAGTGTGAATGCTGTTTTCTGTAATTGGTGGGTAGAAGATGAGTTAAAAACTGCATGGGAAACAAAGTGCATGCCATTTTCCTGTGCAGGTGCTCACAGTTATTATTCATCTCACAGGACCAAGTTGAGGGGGTGGGGGTCTAACTTTAGGCCCCCAGTATCTTCAGGATCCCTGGGGCTTGAAAAGCAAACGGTGAAATGGGTGGGGGCATAGGTGAAAGGCTCAGTATTAATGAGCCATCACATGCTTGTTTTTAATGTTTTACTTGAGAGAAACATATACGACGAAGGAAACATTGATATGCTACAGGAAGATTTATCTTTGGCTAACATGTATTATGCTTTCTAGCATGAATAAACTGTTGGTAAGCCGAGTTATGGGTCCATAACTCAGTCTAGTGGTCTTTTGTCCAGTCATTTGACTCTGCCTATGATTGGCTGTGAAACTTCAAACAATAAAAACAAACCATTCCTTTTTCTGTGCCTGCCTTTCGGACCTCTCAACTGAAAATGGAAACAACCCACATGATAATCAAAAATTTCTGTGGCCTCAAGAACCGGCTCTCTTCAGCATGCAATATTAGCTGGAAAAAAAAGTTGCAAAGGAGGCATGCGTGTGATCGATGTAGAGAGTAACCAATAACTAAAAGAATAAGGTGATCACAAGTAGATAATGTGGGCAAACTAACCAGATCAGATCCAGGAGCTTTCAGGCAACTGTGTCAGTGGTTCTATTTACTCCCACAATCCTCCATGTGATTTAGAGGGCCCAAGCAACAACACACATTGAGCAGTGCAGGGAGGGTGGTGCTATGCAAGGCAACTGCCACAGATAAATACTTATCTGAAGAGGCCATGGGAGCTGGTCAGGGTAAGAGAGTCATGTTGAAAATTACAGCAATGTTTTCACATGACACTGTAATCCAAAGTTGTTTGAGATGCTGTAAAATGCAGAGATGGGGTTGGGGCCTAATGTGTGCAAGCTTGTGCATCCCATCAGAAGCATCACAAGAATGAATGAATAAATGAACAAAGGATTGATTGAAAGAAAGAATGAAAGCATGAAAGCATGAATGAATGAATGAATGAATAGGATTACAGGGAAAACCCAGCTGAGTTGGTTGCAGGACGTGCTTCCTCAGGTGCCTTTGAGCTGATATAGCTAGCATTTTTCACTCAGTCAGTCACAGCCTGCCTCAGCCTCTTTATTGTTGGTTGGGTTAAGAGACTAACTTCGACTAATTACAGGATTACAGGGCATCACTTCCAGATTGGGACATTTAGTTGCTTATGTGAGGCTTTCTCTTATTGTCTCCCTGGCAATAGGAAGCATTCAAGATGTGACTGTGCCATTAGCCCAGGTTTCTCCTTGACTTCACCAGTAACTGTACATACAACTTTGACAATGTCTATGAATAAGAAGGATCTTAAATACCTTGTAAAGGTTTGGATGCATATACTCACATATCAGTGACCAAGTTGCTCACAAAGCTTAAAATATTTACCATTTGTCCTGTTAGGAAAAGACTTGCCAACCACTGACACAGAGTGAGGAAACAATCCATGTTGACTTAATCTACTGAGAATTTATTTACAATGTGACCTGGGATTATCTTGACTGCTACACTGAGAAAAGGAAAGGAGGGGCCCAGAGAGTAAAGGAAACCAAGACACAAGAGCATCATGTGTCCAGGGAAGTGTAGAGAATTCAGAATGGCTCAAGGTTGGGGCCCAAGGCACTAGCGGTAGAGGACAGAGCTGAAGAAAGAGGCAGGGGCTGAGTTAGTGTGGCTTGCTGAGTCACTCTAAGGCTTTGGAGTTTACTATGAAGCACAGGGATGCTTTGAGGTAGAGTTTGCTCGGAGATTTGGCATCCAGTCTTTTCTGAAGATGATTCTGCAATGGGTAAGGTAGTGTGGGATAGCATCAGAGAAGGAAGACGTAGAGACACTGGTGCCACGGAGTCCGTCGAGGAACAGAAAGCATTGCTGTTCTTACCACAGATTCCCAAGCCTCTTCCTCAGAAATCCTACTGTAACAAGGCCTCAAAAAATCAGCATGTGTAATGCTCTTCCAGTAATCTGAGAGGCAGGGATTATCATATTTCAATGTATACATCTATAACTACTTAAAATCTAAAAATGTCTGAAGGAAACTATTGTTAGAGAGCAACTCCGATATGTTTTATAATAGGGTTCCCCCCCCCCCACTGAAAACTGTGTATATTTACTTGTCCATTTTCTCTGAAGCTTTCATCAGGTAGGGATCACAGAAAATGTCAGTGTTCATGCCCTTCCATCATCATCGTCGTCGTCGTCGTCATCATCATCGTTCTTCTTCTTCTTCTTCTTCTTCTTCTTCTTCTTCTTCTTCTTCTTCTTCTTCTTCTTCTTCTTTTCTCTCTCTCTCTCTCTTCAAAGCCCTTACTCTTCAGACCAGTCAGCTAATTTGTCCTGCTCATTGCTGAAGCCTTAGCAAGTCAGAAGTGAAGAGCCGATCCTGTCTGATCTGTTATGGGCTTACACCCAGCTCTCCCTCTATCATTTTTTAGTTGTGTAAGAGGCTAGCAAAACCCACAAGATTCAAATTCTCTCTAGGTTGCATGGGCAGGGCCTGATGGTTTAAACTAGTGTGCCACACATTGTAAATTCTATCAGAGTCACTTGAAAGCTGGGTCTCAGTGGCGTGCCAGGCTCCACCTCCAGAGCTTGTGATTGAACTACTGAAAGTTCCAGAGTCTTTAACGTATTCCCCAGGAATACAGATGCTATTGGTCAAGGAATGTACTTTGAGAATCACTCCTGAATCCACCTAGGGAACTTCCTCCCTCAACTGCATGATTGGTTCAGGGCCTCAGCCAGTTAGTCTATGGCATTCTCCAGGTGAACCATTCAAGAATTAAGTCCTGAGTACATACCCCCTTCCCCCAACTCTGCTTGAATTGTGGGGAAGCGCAGGAACTTAGTTTCGGGTGTTTTCTTAGAGAGATGTTTACTTCTAACTAATGTGACAGGTAGGCTAAGGCCAGGGCCACTTCTGTCATTGTGCCAACATGAAGGAAGCCAATTTGGAGATAAAAATATCTGCAGTTTCATCGTGATAATTGCATTATTGAACTTTCATGAGATTTTTCACATGGGCAGACATGATGTATCTAATGTTTTCTTACTTGGTTATGTGTGTGGCTTGTGTGACATCACAGCTACTACTCCATAAAGAAGAGGTGTGTCTCCCGCCAAGCTCTTAGGGAAGGTGTTGGCCAAACATCTTTATTGTTTTAGAAATATATTTACTGAAGTTCAAATGCTGAACAAAGTGGCTTATCTAGAGGCTAAAGGAGAGGCCTAGATTTGAAAACACTTTGATTTAGGAACATCAGCTAGTTGTGATTTGTAGGAAACTAGGATTATTTAAGGTGAGAGAAGATACCAGAGAAATAGATGAACACAATTGAGGAAGATATTGGCATCATCTCTGAATGTTTATTCAAAGCTTCTAGTATACCATTAAAGATTTATGGTCAAGAGTTGGTGAGAGCTGATATGCATATTTAGAAATATGATCAAGAAGGTAGTTTTATCTGTACAGGATCCAGAGAGCACCCACTAGATACTGGAAAATCTTTGGCGCTGAATGGCTATGGATAACTGAAAGACTAGGAGGATGTAAGCATGTTCTGGGGCCTTTAAAATCTGACTCTGATGCCTACTAAGCTGTTAAAACTCAGTCCAATTATTTAAACTTTTTTAAAAATCAGTTTTGCCCCAACCTGGATATGGGTTGGCAAGTCTACCCAGTTCTTACAAGGATTAATTGCATTCCAGCAATCACTCAAACTAGCATCTAGCATATGACAAATGATCAATAAAAAAGTGCTAGTTGACAATAATAGTGATGTTTGGTGCTGTGATGATGTGAAAAGGGAGGCAAAGCGATGTTGGGCCTTGCAAAAAGGGAAGGCAATGTTTTTTGAGCCTCACTGCACACTAGCCCTTTCGGTTGGTTTACGAGAATGTCAGAACTGATGCCCTTCTTAATAGCTGTAATTGTAAGTGGGGTCTGTCCATCCGCAGCTTCAGGCTTCCCAGGGAAGTCTGATGTACATCCTAACTCTGAATCACTCCTGTCCCTCCTGAAGCTCTCTGGCCTGGAGTATTGTAGAGAACATCTTGGGATAAACTTTGACAGTGACATCATCTATAGAGAGGATAAGGGTCTTGTAAAAGCAAATCTCCCACCAGAGTTCCCGAACAGCCTTCTAGTCCTTGCTCTGGCTTCCTGCTCTTACCCTGGCATCTCACACTCAGCTAAATTTGTCAGCTGTAAGAGAGCCAAAGACCACAGGAGGTCAAAAGCTGGGCACAGCCAGAATGTGAGAAACCCAGCTGGCGTCCACCTATCAGGTGATGGATTACATATCACCAGTAGCTTGCCTTTCTGAATCAATCTAACAAGGACTTGTTGAGCTCCTTCTGTGGGACCAGCAGTGTGCCAGGTGACTGGAGGCAGCAACCAGATAGCCATGTGGCTGCTGTGGGGGAGCAAGTTGCTGTTGTTCTGTTTTCTCTTTCTATGGGAGCCAACACGGGCTTGTTAAGTGGTAACTGACAGTCCTTTCTTCTGGGGAAGTTTCTCTCGGATTTGCTGCCAGTAGGAAGTGTATTCTTTTGCAGAGCACTGTAGCGTTCATTTATCGAGTGCCCACTCAATTATGAGGCATGACGGAGTTTGCCATCTGAGAAAGGAAAGACCGCTTAAGGATTCTTAGAGTCAGAAGTCTGGACTAAATAGACAGGCAGATCAAAGAGACAGGGGTTGGATTTCATTATAACTAGAGAAGCTGTTTTTTAGCAGGAGTTGGGGGTTTCACTGTGGGTCTAAAGATCTTTCACATTAGCTTTATAGAAAATAAGTTATGACTCGGGGAATAAAGGAATAACGAATTCATCAGGCATTATAACAATGTGGTTATTTTGCCAAATCATTAAGAGAACCTAGGTATGGTGGCCCACCCTTATAATGCCAGCGCTTGGGAGGCAGAAGCAGAACCATGAGCTCTGGACAAGCCTGGGCTACACACAGCCATCTTAAGGCTTGTCTCTTGCTTCTCACACTTACTTTCCATTTCTTCCACCATATTGTCCTAACATCATCAAAACATTTCCTTACAATCAAAACCTATTCCTTTGCTATCTGTGTAAGAATTATGCGCCCTAAGGACAGAACCCATGGTTTAATAAGTACATGTTGGTGGACTATCAAATGAAAGTGTGGGGAACTATCAATCAATCAGGTTCTTTTGGTGAATTGCAGCAGCTCCTTTCAATGAGTAAGCGTCTAGAAGGAGAGTGAGCTAGTTCTTGGTTTTCTTCTCCATTTCCCCTTAACCAAGGCCTACAAAACGAAATGAAACCAAACAAAAACAGAAATAAAGAGAGGGAGGGGGGCAGAGAAAAATGGATGGGAATAGCGAGAAAGGAGGAAGAGGAGGAGGAGGAGGAGGAGGAGGAGGAGGAGGAGGAGGAGGAGGAGGAGGAGGAGGAGGAGAGAATGTTCAAAGCTCCCAATGATCTGGGAGGATCCATCTCTCTTTGTGGAATGACTTTATAGAAGTGGCTTAACAAGAGGGAAGGATTTCTACATGCAGAACAGAAACATGATAGCTATGTCTTGCATAGTATGGGAAGAATGTCTTCAACTTGTGTGTTGCCTTTCTTCTGTGCGGGTTCAAAAATACTCTGCAGACATGGCGACCTTACTCCCTGGGAGGAGACTATGGACCAAATCTTAGGAAAATAATCCACTTTGGGGACTTTCAGAGCTCAAGCACAGTTTAATGCCCATGTTGAGTTTATGCAAAGTGTCCCCCAAGGATTTGACTCCTAGTCCTCACTTGTAGAAAAATGGTCGTTATTTATTACTCATGGATGGATGGAGGAAGCCTGGGTGAGGCCTCTTGGTAAACTCATACGTTAAAGACACAAACTGAAGTTTTATCACTGTTTGTTTATTTCTCCCTAATAATCAGTTTTCGTACTTGGAGATACTTACAAATTTTTTTTTTTTTTTTTTTGTTTTAAGCAAGGCAAGAATAAAATAAGGACAAAAAGAGATGCCAGGTAGCATCCCCTTGGATCTGGTCTGGAGTCTCAGAACACTTCCCAAGGAGGAGAGTAAAAATACTCCTCTCTGGTTCTCTGGTGCCATCTTTTAGCAAACATGAGTTGCTTAACAACTTGAACTGAAATGGACAGCATAAACAGGACACACATATGAGTATATATATTTTTCTTTCTTGTAAGAAAATGTCAGTCACATTTAGTCAAGTTGTTTGTACTTTTCCTTTCTTGATTGCTCTCAGTCTCTCAGTTCTGTTCTCTCTTCTGCTTGCCTGTCTGAAAATATCTTAGGTGCTCTGTACATGGAAGAAAGTTCATAGGATATGAAGAAAAATGGAGCTGTTTTTTTATGGATCTAATAACATTTCCTCAAGTCTAGTTGATTTCAGGAGACATTCATTAGAGACATTATCGGAACTGATGCAGCAAGGGTTATTTGGTAATTGAAGGTGAAAATAGAAACTATTTATCAGGTCAAATTCTATTCCAGTTTCAGTTGCCCCTGACCTGAGATGCCTGGAGTTTATTTCTACAAATGGGTCTGATAGTCTGTCAGAGTTATTACTCCATTAATGTCTTATTTTCTTCCACTTTTTCATTATTTTTTTAAAATACAATTTAATCTTAAAGTATTTTAATATTGTATTTGATAAACACATCTCCATTGCTCACCTTTATGGGATATAATGTGATTTTTTATATAAATGCTGCATGATCAAATCAAGCCAATTGATTTAGCACTTCATTTACCTAGAATTTTTTTTTTTTTTATGGTAGGACATTTGAAATGTCCTCTCGTGATTGAGAAATATAAAATATATTATTTTGGTTTATGCTCACTTGGCTGATCAATGGATGGCAGAAAATATTTCCCTTCCATCCTTTTGACAAACAGCTTCCATTTCCTGTCCCCAACTTCACCAAGTCTCTTGGTAACCCCAGATCCACTGTTTCTTTTCCACCAAGTTATCTTGGGTAGGAAGCAGTACTGCTCAGACAAATCCCTCTGCTACGATCACTGGTCTTATATTTAGACTTGGCCCTGTGTAACCAACTGGCTTTATTACTAAGCAGCTGGTTGGCGGTGGTTTTCATGTTGTTAACTAGATTTGGGGAGGACTCTGTCTTTTCCTTCCCAAATACTAACAATTAAAAAAGAAAAAAAACAAAAAACAAAAAACAAAAAAAACAAGACAAACAAAAAACCCAACAACCCTTGTCAGGCTATGACAAGGGTTTTGGATTTATTTGGACCAACTAAGAAAGTGGTGTGACAGTGCATGTACTTAGAATTGCACTGTCAAATGTATCTTCTCACAGGTTCCTGCTCTACACATTACTCTTGTTGAGAAACGGCCACATCTCTGCTTCTAAAGCTTAGTAAACACTTTCGTATTAGCCCTTGGAGCCTCCTCTCACCCATAATGATGAGATCCTATCCCCGCTTCCTACACAGAGTCTCACCATACAATCACATGTTTTCTCATACTTACCTTTGCTCTTGATCTGTGGGGAGGATTTGTGACATTGTCATTGCAGACATGTCCTCATATTTGGTCAGGCTATGATCACAAAGCATTACTCCGGTTATTTTTTTTTAGCCTTTTCTCTATGTTGGTATTTCTGTAATATTCTAGGCCCACCTTAGGATGTTCCCAATGTGTATTTTAAAGGCCATTGGATGACAAATAAGGGTAACTTATGCCTCGGTCTATTTCCTGCACCTTCTTTAGCTCCCTAAATCCCTCCAAGACTCATATCCAGCATGTTATGTTGAAAGCACCTGTGGTACCGAATTCCCTGCTCAACAGTCTTAGACTCCACACAAGCAATGCCTATCTTAAACAAATGTTTCTTAGAAAGAAATTAGTGCTAACATTTCATTGTATGTGATAATCACTGGATGGATTCTCTGTGTTTGCTGATAGAGACAGTGTGGATCAGGCACCGGATCTATACTCTGATGGCTGAGACTGGAGGTCTCTTTTTTGTGCTATGCTTTCTTCCTGGAGACGCCCCACTAGAGGTAGCAAACACTGATTTTCTGTGTTCCAGAAATCATTGCCACTCTTCTTAAGATCTATATGCGGCCCTCAGAGCATTCTATTTGAATTAACCCCAAGAAATATTTGGAAGGGTCATCCTATCATGTTCTGGCATGTTCTCCAAGGATTCTGAGATGGTCCTAGACAAAAATGTTCTGATGCCCAGTGTCTTCTAAGGGAGAAAGAAGCATGGCTTTGTCAGAGCAATATGACTATTTTGTGTATATGTGTGTACATGCATGTATATGTGCACATGTGTATGTAGATGCATATGTGTGCATATGTGTGTGGAGACCACAGTTTACCTTGGGTGCTCTCCTCAATAACTCCCACCTTTTTTACATTTTTTTTAGGAGAGAAAGGGTTTATTTTTTTGCCTTATAGTTCCAGAGGGGACACAGTCTGTCATAGTGAAGAGTATGAAGCCAGTCTGGCTGTCAGGAAGCAGAAACCTCCAAGTTATGTATGAATGCATGTATTTATTTATTTATTTACATTTTAGATTCTTCTCTATGTTTTTAATTTTAATTTTAGCTTGAGAAGCTTATGATATTTATATTTACATTATTTCTACCCTTCTCACTTCTTCCTCCAACTCCTCCCATGTCCCCCATTCCCTCTCAAACAATGCGTGTTCTCTTCTATGATCATCTAACTTTCTATCACCTATCATCAATCTATCCATCATCTCTCTATCAATCTATCTATCATCTATCTATCTATCATCTATCTATCAATCTATCTATCATCTCTCTATCAATCTATCTATCTATCTATCTATCTATCTATCTATCTATCTATCTATTCTGTCTGCCTGAGCCCATTTAGTGTTGCTTTATTTGCATGCATTTGAGAGTGACTACATGGGATTGGATAACTGCTCAGGAGTCTAGTCTTTGGAGAAAACTGATTCTTCCTCTCTCAGAAGCCATTAATTGCTAGTTCTTTGTCTAGGGTGGGACCTCGTAAAACTTCCCTGTCTATGTTGGCATGTTCACTGGCTTTGTCATTGTTCAGATCTTGTTTAGGCAATTATATTATTGAGATTTCATGGGGTCATCATCTCCGCCAGGTCTAGAAGACCTTTAATCACAGCACTCATTGTAGTTCTTTGTCAATTTCAACTTTTCTGTCCCTCTTTCCAAGATGTTTCCTGCATCTTAGGTGTGCGTTTGGTCACGTGGTATATTGTAAGTGCACCAGCTGTGGCCAGATATCTCAGGTCACTTATTATCTGCATAATAACTGAGCAGCCATGGAGCCTATAGTAGCCCTCTACTGCAAAAATAAGCCTTTTTTTTCCTTTTCTTTTGATGAGGGGACATTGAGAGTTACACTTCCCTGCTTGTATTTGAGACTGGATCTCTCATAGAACTTGCCACCCACTAACGGGTTAAATCACCTGGCCAGGGAACAACAGGGGTCTGCCTGTGCCTCCCTGCTCCATCAATACAGAGGCGCATGGCGATGACCAGCTTTTTAAGAGACTGCTAGTGTCCACCTCAGGTGCTCATGCTCTTACAGCAGGCATTTTACCCACTGAGCCATCTTCCCAGCTTGGTCGTATGAAGTTCTAGAGCTAATGAGACCTAACTGTCCTCTGATGCTGTGAAAAGTCCTGAAAATGGCACTCTCGAAGCTTCCAGCTTTTTCCTTGGGAGTTTGGGAATTAAGGTGTTCAGTGATTCAATATTGATATTCGTAGAATCTAGCTGACAGGGACCATTAATAATTGAGGAGGTGACAGGAGTCTATGTGTTTGTGAGTGAGTGTGTATTGTGAAGATTTGGGGCCCATATTGTTTAGAAACTGTTCTCTGCACTTTAAGTATTATTATCTCTGCCTGTCCAGAGGCCGAGTCTAGTTATTTGGCTTAAGAGAGAAAGAATCAGTTTCCAAGGTGCTGTTTGTTGTAGAAGGGGCACGTTTGACTGTAGAATAGCCATGACATTTTTTATTTTCATCACCTTCATATAGTGTGACCTGTGCTGCCATTTGGACTCAAAAGCTGGGGTTTTCATCCAGGCTTTGCCATTTATGGGCTCCACACCCTTTCAGAAGTTCCTTCACTCCTTCTGGGCCTCACTTTTGTTCAACTGAGAGAGATGGTTGCCTTTTCTATTCAACATTTATCTGGCTCTGAAGAGAAAACAGGCATGGAGGCGATTGTTGATGGTTTGTCCAGCCATCCAGTGAGGTTTGTGCTGTAATGTTTGTTGATATTCTGAATTCTGAGTTCTAGAGAACACTGTAAAAATAGAGTAAGTAAATTTGTACAAGGAATCTTGCAGTTCTCCTTGGGAGAAAGGGACAAAAATCTCAATCCCTAATTGCAATGGCAGGTTACAGAGATCTTTGTGCTGGAGTGGATGATGTGGCCCTCTAAGATGGTCTGAAGGTATCTGTCTCAGAGCTAGAATGCTCTATACTCTCTGTGAGCCATTGTGCGAGGTCCCATCTTGTTACAAAACTGCAAAGGATTCTGCCTTGAGCTCAGGGCTAGCTTTGAGGAGTCTGGAATGACACAAACACTGAGAGCACTTCAGCTTCATGGCATGAGTCATTTCATAAAGAACTTTTCATGGTCCCGGGAACATGGCGAGAACCTGCCCCATTTAGCTGCTCTTACTTATGATAAGACACTCATCTTTGGAAGCTTATTGCTTTATTTTACTGTTTGTCTGAACAAAGGCTATTGTAGCTAAAGCTGGCCATGAACTCTTGATTTTTCTATCTTTACCCAAGTACTGGGATTGCAGTGTACACTACATTCGACTCAGAAGCTTATTTATTTATTCACTTTTTGAGGGAAGTCAAGCAAAACAGAGGCTACATAGACCAACTCTATCACAAGTTGCAGTCCCCTTCTAGCACAAAGGAATTTTTTTTTCTAAAAAGCAATACTTAAGGCAAGAATTAAAAAAAAAAATCAGAATAGTTTTAGTTCATATTGCATGGAATGGCTTAAGCCTGAGAGTAAACATCCTGGTTCTTCCTCATGCTTCAGGGCATCCACTGTTGCATTTGTTCTTGTTTTGGCGTGGTCTCTCCCTATACATCTCAGGGCATCCATGGTTGCTCTTGCTGTTCTTGTTTGGGGGTGGTCTCTCCCTGTACATCATCTCAGGCAGATCTCAGTTCAGCTCCTCCAACCTTAGTCTCCTAAGAGCCAGGATTACAGACAGGCCACCTCTCCTGGCTTTAAGGGATTCACTCTTTAATTAATTAGTTAACTTTACATCCCAACTGTGGCCCCCTTCCTCCTCTCCTCCCTGTCTTCATGCTCCATTCTGAGTTCCAGTGGAACCTCTGATCACTACACCAGGCAGGAACCTTTCACCACTGGTCCTCAACCTTCCTGATGCTGCAACCCTTTGATACAGTTCCTCATGTTATGGTAACCCCCAACCATACAATTATTTTTTTTTGGTGCTACTTTATAACTGTAATTTTGCTACTATTATAATTAATAATACAAAGCCTGCACTTTCTGTTTTTCCCTCCCCTCTACCACCACCAAGGGTCATGACTTATAGGTTAAGAATGACTCCTTTACACAAGGGAGGCTGTCCACAAGGCCTTTGTGGAACCTCAGGTTTGCTGTTCAATGCTTAGCTCCCCTGGAATCCACTGCTATGCTGAGAAGGCACTTGGAAGAGGAATTCTTGTGACTCACCCTACAGTATTCTTTTACTTAAAAAATGAATGAATATTAATGTATGCTTGTGGTGATGCAAAGCAAGTGACCAAATGCTCCCTTCTACACATATATGTTCCTGGAACAAAGCACAGAGAAAATCTCTTTGAGTGTGTGTCTTATGAAAGCAGTTTGCCAGCTCAGAAGTTAGAAAAGAGGTTGAGATTGCAGTGGAAAGAGGCCCTGGATTCTTGGAGAAAGCATTGCAGGGGGGACGTGAATTCTTTCCTCTTATCAGTTTTGTGCCTCTGAAGAAGATGCAGGCTGTGCCCTTTCTCAAGAACGAAGGGAATTTCTGATCACATGCAGCTATCATTCAATAGGTAATTTTCCATTTTTCCCTTTTATAACAGTCATCACTTCTGCCCTATTTCATTCTGTTGCTGTGATAAACCACTGACCAAAGCAACTCAGAGAGGAAAGGGTTTGTTTGGCTTACACTTGAGGTCATAATCCATCCCAGAGGAAAACCAAGCCAGGACCTGGAGATGAAAACCATGAAAGTATGTTGCTTACTGGATTGATCTCTGTTGGTATTCTTTTTTTCTTTTTATCCTCCTATCTATCTATCTATCTATCTATCTATCTATCTATCTATCTATTTAATCATTTTACAGCCTGATCATAGTGGCCTCCCTCCTCTACTCTCAGTCCTACCCCAAGTGCCCCCAATTCCTTCCTTCCTCTTTTCTCAGAGAAGGGAAGCTCCCTCCTCCCAAGGAGTACCAACCCACCCTGGCACATCAAGTTGCAGCAGAACGAAGTGTATCCTCTCCCACTGAGGCCAGATGAATCAGCCCAGTAAGGGAAAAAGGATCCAAAGGCAGGCAACAGAGTCAGAGACAGCCCCTGCTCCCATTGTTAGGGGACCCACATGGTGACCAAGCTGCACATCTGCTACATGTGCAGGAGGGATAGGTCCAGCCCATGAATGCTGTTTAGTTGATGGTTCAGTCTCTTTGAGACCCTATAGGCCCAGGTTAGTTGACCTCATAGGTCTTCTTGTGGTGTCCTTGACCTCTCCAGCTCCCTCAATTCTTCCTTCCACTCTTCCATGCAACTCCCAGAACTCTGTCTAGTGTGTGGCTGTGGGTCTGTGCATCTGTTTGCATCAGCTACTGAATGAAGCCTCTCAGAAGACAGTTATGAGAGGCTCTTGTCTGCAAGCATAGCAGAGTCTTATTAGTAGTGACAGGAGTTGGCTCTCTCCCATGGGGTGGGTCTCCAGTTGGGCCAATTATGAGTTGGCCATTCCCTCAATCTCTGCTGTCTTTATCCTTACACTTCTTGTAGATAAGACAAATTTGGGAGTCAAAGGTTTCTAGGTTCACTTACATGGGAATGGTACTGCCCACAGCGGCCTGGAACCTGACACTCCAATCATGAATCTAGACAATTGCTCACAGACATGACCATAGGCCAGTCTGGTGGATAATATTTTTTCACTTGAGTCTCTTTCTCCCCAGGTGATTCTAAGTTGTATAAAATCAACAATAAAAACACACAAGAAAACTCACCTTGTTTCCTAAAGACATTAAAGTGCTTTTTAAAAGGACACAGTGTAGCTGGATGGATTGGTACTCATCTGTAATGCCAGCATTTGGGAGGCTGAAGCAGGAAGATCAGGAGTTCAGGGCCAGCCTAGGCTAAAATAATAGTTGAAGGCTAGCTTAGGCTATATGAGGCTCTTTAAATAGATACATACATACATATCTACATGTGGACCTAGAGAAAAAGTAAAAGCTACAAGCTGAAGTTGGCTGTAGAAAATGCATTCCCATGGAATAAAGTTTGTCTGTGAATGTCCTAGTGACCAGGACAAAAAAGGAAATGAATCGCACCTGCTTGAAGAGAAATGAGGTTTCTCAGGGACCGCTCCTTTCTCCCTCATGCAGAGAACAGAAGTCAATTTTCTTAGTTACTCATAAAAAAAAAAAAAAAAAAAAGGCTGGACTCTGGTGATTCAGTTTCCCTGTGCTGACTGCCACCCAATTGTACAGGGCTGCTTTGTATAATGGTCTTTGTTGGTATTTTGCCAAAGTCTAGTTCCCTACAGGAAAAGAAATAAGTTCCAGGCCGGCATGCACCCTCACTGTTTATTGTCACTGAATGCATGTGAACCATGGGACCCAGGGCTAGAGGTGACCTCTGATGGCCACAAGGACACAGCTCTGCTTAGCGTGTACCTGAGAGCAAAGCTCCAGGCTCCAGACAGTGACAGCATTCCCTTCCCGAAGCAAGAGAAGAAGGACACCTGTGGCATGTGGCATGTGAGGCAGAAGAAGGGACGAATAGGGACAAGTACCTCAAAGAAGAGGCAGAACATTTGAGGGAGGGGAAGAAAAAAATTAATAGTGATTTTATTACCTTAACTGCTTGTCACAGTTTTGCATATTTCTCTCTTTAAAAAAAAAAAAAAATCTCCTCATGGGTAACGCTAACAGCACGAGGATGTGCATACAAATCCATTTGATTTTTCACTTAAGCAAGCAGCATAAAATAGGTTATTACATTTTATATTACCAGAGCGTGTGGTGTGACGTGATGTAATCTTTACTGTGCTTCAGACCTTCCATAAAGTATGTCATATGCCACCTGCCACAAGTGATGCCCTAGGAAATTAAGCAGAGAGGCCGCTTAAGGAGATTAGAGCCAGTACAGGGAGGAGACTGGCAGGGAATGTGGCCTGGGTGTGGGAGAGAGTCCAGTAAAACGGAACCAGAAGAGAAAGTGTCTGCAGGAATTTACACAGGCAAAGAGTTTAGGAGCCTTGGGGCCTGAGGACTCAATTATGTGAGTCTCAAGACAGAGCAAGTGTGCCTCCTGAGAAAAGATTTAAAAGTTTAAGTGGGTGTAAGATCTGCCTTTCACCCATGGTAAAAATACAGCAGCCACTGATGGTGATAATAGGTGACATGACCTTGTAATTTCCCCTCTTTTCAAAGTGGTTATTTTAGAAAGTCAAGAACTTCTCTTATGTCTTTCTTTGCATGGGAGGAAGCAAACAAGAATATTAATTACAGAAGGAGATATGGTGCTTCCTTTTGAATTAGGACTCCCATGCAAATGCCTAGTCACCTGCCTCTCCCTCTCACTTCCATTTTCTTTCCAGCGTTCCCAGAAACCAAGAATTTCTGATTACTTAATACAACAAGAAATTCATTGAAAACATTAATTTAAAAGAAAGCTCATTTTATTTTTTGTGTGTTTGAGTGTTGTGCCTGCATGTATGTAATGGATCCCATGCCTGTGCCTGGTACCTGGGGATGCCAGAAGAAGACATTGGATCCCCTGGAATTGAAGTTACAGACAACTGTGAACCACTGAATACAGATGTCTGGTCATCTCTCCAGCTCCAGGTACCAGAATTTGTGTGTGTGTGTGTGTGTGTGTGTGTGTGTGTGTGTGTGTGTGTGTGTATGAGATACTCACACTGAACCCTTCTGTATTCGAGGGAAGCAAGCACTCTACTGAGCTATGTCTTCAGCTGTGAACACATGACTTGAACGACCTCTAGGCCTGATACACCTGTTAAAATCCTGAGCAGATGGCTTTACTGCATTGCTTTGATACAGGTCATTTCCCTCCTTTGTGTCTCTGTGTTACTTCTATTCCAGAAAAAGATGGGAAAATGTATTTTATTAAATTCTCGTAGTTTTTACTGGCCAGATGATGAAGGTCTCAGAAATCAGGATCTTAATACATGATCACTTTCGTCTCTGATGACCTTAAAAAGCAAGGTGTGTGTGTGTGTGGGGGAACCTGTCACTAACTTGGCTCCAATAATCCCTTTGCTAAGGAGGCCATAACCTTAGAAATTCAACCAATGTGACTTTTAACCATCTATAAACCTTCCTTTCAAAATGAATGAATGTAGGTATCTGAAAAGACACAATGAAATTAGGGGCTATTGGTTGATTTAATTAAGCATCTGGGATTAATGAGAGGCTGGGTCCTGCCTGCAGTGATGGAGCCCCCTCCGTTGTCTAGAATTCCCCTAATGAAAGGAAACAGTCATTGCGTGTTTGGAATGTTCTCTTCCTCTAGCCAACACTGCAAGTCTCAGAAGCTGTTAGCTTACCTACTAAATACTGAAATCTCTAACAGTAAATATTCAATGTAAGAAATAAAACAAAACCCTCTTTTCTATCAAAATGGGAGCACATTGTGTGTGTCAGGCACAGCAGGTGGGTGAGCACCAGGTGGTTGGCTTCTTCAGAACCTTCACTGGGGTTTCAGAGATCTGACGGTCCCCCACCATACAGACCAGACTGCCAACCACCTGATGAATTGATTCAGAATTTGACTGTGAAGTGAATGTTCGGCATACAATTTTAAATCCTGAGCAACACTGGGGTGCTGAGTGACACGGATCCACCTAAAGGATCTGATGGGGATGTCACATGGTGACCAAAGCTCTGGAATTCTGGGGACATCCGGATTTGCCTGTTGACTCAGATCCTTTCCTTTGGAGTTCTGATGGCACCATCCCTATGAGGGAGTCGCTGGGTCTTTCTCCTAGGTTAAGAGACTTTCTCCTTCATTAAATTGTGGTTTTTAGAAACTTTATCTTGGGCTCTGAAGAGCTGCCTCCATGGTTAGGAGCACTTGCTGCAAAATCAGTAATCTGGGTACCCAGTGCTTTCCTGTGGTTCCAGCTGCAAGGTGGATGGAGATGGGAGGGCTGCTGGGCCTTGCTAGGTTCTGGCTGGGCAGAGAAAATGTGTTCAGAGAGAGACTGTGCCTCAGAGGAATAAGCAGAGAGTAATAGAGAACACCCATGCCATTTTTTGGCCTCCATGTGTACACCTAGTGACACCCATTGTACCCAGATACACATAAGCTCACATACACCAACATACACATACAAACAAATAAATAAACACCCCCTTTCTAGAACCTTTATCTTTGTTCTTTGTTCTTCCTTTACTTTGGGTACTTAAACCCTTGATGGAGGGATCCCCTGTCATCTTACCCCAAGGCTCACGAGTAACCCTATAAATGGCTTCTTCTTCTTCTCATAGTCTCTCCTCTCATCTCCTGACAAACTGTACTCCATCTTTTCCGCTCTCCTCAACCCTCTTTACTTTTCATTTTGGAGGGTTTAGTCTTTTCCTTTCCATACACACACACACACACACACACACGCGCGCGCGCGCGCGCACACGCGCACACACATACACAAATAGAGCAAAGCACACAACACTTATAACTAACATTTTAAAGTCCAATTTTATTTTGTGATGATAAAATGCTGTAAGTGAAATCAAAGGTTAAAAATAATTTTACCACACATACATGCACACACACACACACACACACATTCATGCATGCACACTCATGCACGCACTCACGCACTCACCCCATGTGTTCAGAGGACAACTCTTGGAAGTTGGGAATTAAATTCACATTGTCAGGCTTGGAGGGAGGGTGCTTTTCCCTTCGAAGCCATCTGGCTATCCCTCAAACCTTGTTGATGCATTTACATTTCAGTCTGTTCATCTTCCTCTTTCTAGAGGTGACTACATATCAAATGTCTCAGGAAGCTACATGATTCTCCATGTCTCTCTTTTGCCAGTGCAGTTATGTCAGCATCTGCTTGACAAAAGGATGCTTTCTTGCTCTGGAGTTATTAAATCAAGAGATAGTTTGAAGACCATTAACCCACAATGCTCTGAAACTTGTAACAGTTTCTGTCCAATGCATTTTAGATAAGACATGCTCAACCCATGTACCAGGTGATCCAGGAAAAAAAATGTAATAAATGCCTCTTATAGAAATAGTACAGAGAGTAAGTAGATTGGGCAAACTGGTGGGAAATATTCAGATTTAGGACATTTAAACAGTGCATCCAGGCTCGTCCAAGTCTGAATCTGTATTTCCTGCTGGGATTCTGTCTCTGAGAGCCCCCTCAGTATGAGCAGCTCGATTTCCAGTGAGTGCTCCAAATTTCTCCAGATTTCCTGGACAAGCTGACTTGGATCCACAATGGTCCAGATACTATGATGATTTGTTTGTTTGTTTGTTTGTTTGTTTTTGTTCTCTTTATTGTCGCTGCTTCCCCCATAGTTTAGTGTCTGCATCAGGGTTATTGGTCTCGTGGCTGTGTCCCATATTCTCAGGCCATATTATGGGTTCTCATGGTCTTAAAGTACCGTCTTTACTACATCTTAAAGTACAAAATGCCACCTCCTATCTCCTCTTGTCTAATGGAAGTCTCTGAACAATGGCTTCTCAGCAAGTCCTCATTCTCTTCCACTAGAGCAAGCTTGGACCCAGGTAGAGGCTGCTGCTCACCTGGCTAATATTTGGCCAGCTTTCCACAACCCTTCCTTTATTGCTATCTTCCACCTCTCTGGGAATAAATGCAGACCCTAGAGGCAAGACACTAAACACATGACAGGGATCCTAAAGCCTGAGATGTCAGCATCAACTCCAGCGGCCAAACTGTTGCCTAGATGCAGCTCCTGGGGTCTAGAGTCTCTCTTGGGATTGCTTGAAGCCCCTGCTTCCCAGGGCTTCAGGTGTCCTTGACTGTGACATGGAGCACAAGATGGGCACTGCTAGGTTAGCACTGAGGATGTGAGGGAACCTTCTCCCCAGGTCTCTCTTCTGTACTGTAGCACATGCACCCTGGTTAGTCTGCAGGCTCCTTTACGAGCATCTGCTTGCTTTGCTTCCTCCAACTCTTTGCTTCCTCCCATCACTCTTTTCTTCGCCATGACTTATGGGTTGGCTGGACTTTCTCATACAGCATCTGGTCAACTTGTTCTTGCAGCTAGTGAATTGTAGGGATACATAAACGGAGAAACGGAAAATATTGATCAGCCTTGTATAAAGCCTGCCAAAACTGTCTTCAGCCCTTCTCACTTTCGTCAGACACCAGGGAAATAAACCGATGAGTCATGGGCTCCGACAGGCATCTAGAATTCAGGACTCATGCCCCACTTAGTGTCTTCTGTCAGTGGGGAGGGTCTCAGCATCTATAAAAAGGCAGTGTTCCCAAAGAACAGCTCTATTTTTGCATATTCCATTTTTAGCTTTTTTGGTCCTATGTCCCCCAGTGATTAACTGGTGGTTTGTGAGAAAGAGTATTTGATCCATTTTCTCTCTGCACCGTGGAGCCTTCTTTCTCAAGGTTAAGTTATAACGTTAGGAGTCTTTCTTACCTGTTCCTTTTCCAGGCTTTTGAAGGGAAATAAACAAAGTGACATCATAGATCAGACAGAGAAAGATGAAGCGAGTTATTTCCCATACTCCAAAAAGATGCTCAAAGTGTTTATTTCCAGCCAGACTTCTCAGTAAGTGACTCTTGTTGGCAGGAATATTGGGTCAGATGTCACTGGGGCATCTGGATGTGTGGTTTCTTTGTTGACTCTAGAAATTACCGGCTTAGGGACCTTAGGTCACTCATTGAACCCCTTCGAATTTCAGTGTTGTCACATGCAATATGGGGTAGAAAGTGGGGTGAAACAAAGCTGTCTGAGGATTTGGGGGAGAGAAAGAAATGTAACAAGTGCTTAGCACAGATTTGTAGCCATAACTGACTACAATTGCGGTTCCTCTGCCTGCCGTCTACAGTGATTTAGAACACAGCCTTGTCATAGGGCTACATGGGTCTGGTCTTGGCTCCACCCACTTTTGTATGTCACTGGGGCAAAACACTTTCCCCATTCTGAGGTTTCTGTATCTCAGACTTAATGATGACCATGCTAGGAGGAAAGACCCTAGCATCTAAGACTTCACTTACGCAAACCAAACAGCCACATGCATCATGAATAAGTGACGAACATTTATGAACACTTTACTCTGATTTCATTACAACTCTGCCCGCAGCCCAGAAATTCAGCTATGTTTCAACATTTTTGCTGTTGTTTGATGTTATTTGTTTGTTTGTTTGTTTGTTTGTTTTTGAGACAGGATCTCTCTATGTAGCCCTAGATGTTCTGGAACTCACTATGTAGGCCATGCTAGCCTTGAATTGACAGAGATCTACCTGTCTCTGCCTCCCAAGTGCTAGGATTAAAAGAACATTCTAATATTTTGATTTCGGAGAAACAGCTAGTCATCATTTTATAATAACCAACATTTGACACTCCTTTTTTGCTTGTTCTTGTATTTAGCTAAACCTTTAAATGAACTTGGATGTGAATATGTTTTTGTTTTAATCCCAGGTGTGGGTTAAGAGGCTGCTTCACAGCAGAGAATTATGATTTGCCTCATGCACTGGCAGGGGCCTGATCTTTGCCAGCTGCAGGTAGTATAATTCTGGGGATTCAGCCTGTGATGGCTGCAGCTCCCTCTGCGGCGGCATCTGCTACTGGTTTGTCCAATTGCTGCTTTTCCTGTTGCTTTTGCTATTGCTGGATTACTAGATTGCTGGATTCTGGTTTGCTGAACAACTGGGTATTCTGATGGCAAAGATTGGACTTGCCTCAAGGAACTCTACGTCCCTAATCAGCAGGAACTGGCCTATGGAGGGTGACACCCCTGCCCCCTGTAATCTTCTCTCCTACGTAGTGTTGGGGGGCTAGAAGGGATTAGGGAGGAATAAGGGTTGGAAGGGAGGTAGAAGTATAAGAGCCCAATAAAATAGATTTAAAACTGGCCAACAGACATCCGTCCTGTAAGGAGGGATGCTAATATCCTATAAGGAGAAATGCTGACATCCTGTAAGGAGGGATGCTGGTGGAGAAGAGGTATGTTGGTGCTCTGTAAGGAGAGATGCCGCTGGTTCTACCAGACACAGAAGGCTCTCTGTGCTGGAGTTCTAGTATCCATCTCTTTTCTCGTTCCAAAGTGTGAGCATACCCAAGAAGCATCACCGAGTGGGGTTAACAAAACCAACCTTTGATGGTATCAGAATTAGTGAGATTGGCTGACTTTCGAAAGCAAAAAATAAGCCCTAGGCTTGGTGCTGAGGAAAAGCCTGTGTGTAGAGCAGGGGAGAAGTGTCAGAGACAAACTGTCTGTTTTCTAGGTTTTCCTGAGCTAATTTCCACGCGGCTCCTTTGCTAGGTCAGCTTAGGATACAATCTATATACACTGCATTGTCTTTGTCTGTAACAAATGTGGACTGTCTAATCACACCAGCTTTTGGTTTGCCTTTTCTCACTAATTGGGCTGAAGTTAATCTATATAAGCTGCAGTATTCCTTCGAGCATCACTTAACCACTCTACGGTTCTCTCTGGTGGCTAAAAGCCTCAGGACTTGAAGAGTAAAGGCTCAAGGCTGCCTCTCCCAGCTGACTGAGCAAGAGCCCTTCCTCTTACCAACAGCTGGTAAGTGACCACAGTGGGAGGGCACTTGCTCCACAGTGCCAGCAGCACTCAAGTCCTCTCCTTAACTTGCAGTGTGGCAACAGGGTTCCCCTCCTCCGTCTTTTCTTTTCTTTAGCAGGGTGACTCAGCTAGTACTCATGTTCATACCCACCAGAACCACTGCACATTTTCTGAAAAACATTAAATTAGAGGGTTCTACAAGCCATTATCCCTAGTCATCAAAACACCAATTTACTCAACAACCATGACATTAAGGCAGTAGTTTCCCTGGCGATTGTAAACTTGGAAACCAATATTGCCGTATGCTTGGTCACCTGTACACAGCCATGAAATAAAAGTCAATGTTGTACATGTAAATATAAGTATGATACTATAGGACAATGCGACATCAGGGTAGCTCCCTTTGAGAGAGGAAGATCATGAGGATAAAGAGAATAAGAGAAAGAGAGTATCAGGATGGGAGACTACCGCTGCAAATGAATGTCTGTGAGTGAGTCCCTATGCTGTTTATTACAGCATGCATAACATGATCTATTTAATGTAGTAAAAACATTTATGGGGGCTGGAGAGATGGCTCAGTGGGGAAGAGCACTGGCTACTCTTCCAGAGGGCCCAGGTTCAATTCCCAGTACCCACATGGCAGCCCACAACTGTCTGTAACTTTAGAAACAGATGTACAAGCAGGCAAACCACCAATACACATAAAAGAAAATAAAAAATAAATCATAAAAAAGGAGAAGAAACATTTCTGGTTAAGTAAATGCCAAGGCATTTGGAGATGATGGTAGAAAAAAGGAAATTAATCGTGTTCTCCAAAGATCCACAAACTTGTCCATATAGTTGTTCTCCTTGAAATGGAATTAAATTGTATTTTACATAAACACAAAAAGTTAATTTACTGAAGAACTATAGGAACTTAAAAAAATGTTTTCATTCCTTTGAATTCTTTGATCCACTTGTTTAATAATTAGAACCTACATTTTCTTCCTTCAGACTAGAACTCCCTCTAGCCAATCAATATGCTGGAATATGTAAGGATTTTCCAGCCAAATGGGAACCTCAAAGGATGCTGCCATTCAAGGATTTAGAAAAAAATGTTTGTTCATCTGATAACAAAATTAGTGAGTACATAGAATATTTTTTAAAAGGCAGGAAAGTATAAAGGTGGTCACCATGGTGTGACACTGCCTTGAGACCATTGCTTCCATGCCCTATAGACATCTTGTTTTTCCTGTAATCATGCATTTTGTATATCATTTAAATCCAACTTTTATAGGCATCCTTAGGGTCTGCTTTGACTCAAATGTCATTAGTGGCATCTCAATTTTGAACTTTTCATTGAAAACCTTTCTCAATGCAAGTGTGTCAGACTATTTCATTTTTTCAAACTAATGATGTTGAAACCAATATTTTAGTATATTAATCTTTGATTTTCTGCCTATTTAAGATATTCTTAGAAAGAGTGTTGACTTATTTATTTAGACATCTGACATATTGACAAATACATTCAAACAGATGGTCCTAAACTTCATGTATTGGAGTTTCTGTGATGTTTCTTGGCTTTCACTTGATACTAGAATCAACAAAGAGCAACAAATATGGCTATGGTTGACCTTGTTCTAAACCAATTAAGTTGGAATTTCTGAGAAAAGTAGGGGAGCCAAAGCATTCAAATGAGATTAGCTGGTTAAAATAGCAGTGTTAGCCAGGCCTGGTAGCACATGCCTAAAATACCAACACTCTGGAGGTAGAGTCATGAAGACAGAATAAGTCAGAGGCCAGCCTACGCTATGTTGAAAGTTCCAGACCAGGCAGAGCTACATAGTGAGACTACCTCAAAATAAATACATTTAAAATTTGGTTCTAATGCTGGGGTTTCATTTGTTTGTTTGAGGACTCCTCATACTTATTGCTATGGTGGCTGCCCACCTCATCCTGGCCAGCATTTGTGGTTGTTTGTTTTCTCAATGAGTGCCATTCTGACTGGGGTGAGATGGAATCTCAATGAGATTTTAATTTGCATTTCCCTGGTGGCTAAGTAGAATCACTTTGTTAATTGAATAAATAAAATGCTCTCTTCTAAAGCCCTTATGGTTGCAAGGCGAATTACAATTTAAGTAGTCTGTGTTGGTTATTTTATTAGCTTGAAAGCATATTATAAAGTTAGAATCCTGGCCAAAATAGTCTGGCATTCCACTTTTATACACTTGTACCTTGGCTGTCTTCAGGGATTGGTTCTGGGACACAATTTAGAAACTAGAGTCTTTTGCTCAAGCCCCTTAAGTATACTGTTGACATTTAATATAGATCATCTCTATGTTATATATAATACCTAATACTATTCAAATTCTGTGTAAAGACTTGCTACACTATATCATTTGGGAAATAATGACTCCTCAAGTCTGTATGTACTTGTAAAGAATTTCCCCAATATAGTTCCCTTTAAAGTTAATTGAATCTCTCACTTGCATCTGGAACCTTCCGATATGGATAAATTCAGCACATCCTGCATGTGAACAGTGCCCCTTATCATCTCACAAATTGGTACCCAGATGAGGCTTAGAGGAGCTCTCCTTACTTCACCTCTAAACTTTCTGTTTGGAGTTTCTCAGAGATGGTGAATTTCACACTGTCTTGTCTTTTTCATCACGGTTCAATTTGACTGATTGTCAAACATTTCGTTTATTCATTTTTAGCACTGGGATGTGCACTGTCAAACGCAAGGGTTTCTTCTATATCATCGTGTGGCATCATAACTCCCCCATGTCTTAGATGTTGTTTAATTGATAGGTAGTAGAGAAGGCTAAAGACAGAATGGAAGTTGAACCTGCCAGTTTCGATTAAATTCAGGGAGGCACCTAACGTTTCTGGGTCAACATGCTTCTGGAGGAGTCAGTCAAGGAAACCCCTGCTCACTTACCCTTTGTGTGGAAGGTGATGGTATAATAATACTCTGTTCTCCCTCATCTATTTTTTAATAACTTATCATGATGTAAATGTTTTTACCAATGAGCTCATCCCCAAATAAAAAAAAATTATATTAGAAACAGCTGCAAGAAAGAAAAAAAAAAAAGTAAGCTCAGATCAGGAGGTGTAGCTCAATGGAGATAATTTCCAAGTATATATAGTCCCTGTATGTGATCCTCAGCCCTATGGAAGGGTTGTGAAGAGAGGGGAGCCTTGTAAGCAATGTGAGCTCAAGGCCAAACAAATAAACTACAGAGGAATTGATGCCACATGATAATACTGATGAGAAGTTTAAAGCATACAAAACAATACTAGATGTTGATATATAGCACATATTTAATAAAGATATAAATACACAGAGTGATGCTTCATTTAAATCAGGAGGTGAAGAAAATATTACATATTCAATTAAATTGGATATGACAAACTTAGTAAAGATTTTAAAATTTGTCTTTTATGAGTATGTGTGTGTATCTATGTATAGGTATGTGCCTGTGCATACAAGTTCCCTGAGTCCAGAAGGGTTGGAGTTACAGGCAGTTGTAGATGCTCAATATGAGTGCAGTGAACAGAACTTGGGTCCTCTGTAAAGGCAGTGAGCTTTTTAATCCTGAGCCATCTCTCCATCCCTGACAACTTTTTGATGTCACCATTAATTGACTTCCCTTCTATACCAACTTAAATATCACTTATAAGAGCTGTTATTAACTGCAAGATCTGGTTTAACTACTAAGTGCTTTTGCTTCTTATCTTTATACTTCATTAAACAGTGTGATATTTGTGTCATTTTAATGAAATATTAAATAACTATCCATTTAAAAAGGCACAAAGCAGGATATGTTGGTACATGCCTGTAATCTTGACATTTGGAAGGCTGAGGCAAGAGGATTGCTGTAAATTTAGAGCCAACCTGGTCTACATGGCAAGTTTTGGGTCACCCAGACCTACATTGTGTGACCCTGTTTAAAGAAAGGAAGAAAGAGCCTTGGTGGTGGCAGCACATGCCTTTTGTTCAGGCACTTGGGAACAGAGGTAGGTGGATTCCTGGATTTGAAGCCAGCCTGGTCTACAGAGCAAGATCCAGGACAGCCAGGACTATACAGAGAACTATCAAGTAAAAACAAACAAAATAACAACAACAACAACAAAAAGAAATAAAGAAAGAAAGGGAGGAAAGAAGGAAAAAGAAAAGAAATATAACCTATTTTTTAAAATAAAGGCTAAAATAAAGATAACTGAGATAACCTCAGGATTAATAATGGTAGAGAAATACATCTACTAGAACCAGGGGAAAGCCATGCTTTCTGTTTATTTATTGTGTGTATGTATGTACACCCATGTAAGTTTATGTGTACCATATGTATGCAGATGCTCATGGCAGCCAGAGGCCTTCAGAGCTCCTGGAACTGAAGTTACAGGTGGGTATGAGCCTCCTGATATGAGCGCAGGGAAGCAAACCTAGGTCCTCTGCAAGAGCAGTAATGATTCTTAACTGCTGAGCCATCTCTCCAGTCCCCAAAATCATGTCTTACAGTTTTGTTTTGGCATTATAAGTTGTTGCTGTTATTGTTGTTTTGCTTAGTGTTTTTTTTTTTTTTTTCTGAGATAGGGTCTAACCTTGAACCCATTATATACTGGAGGATGAGCCTGACCTTTTGATCCTCCTGTCTTTACCTCCAAGGTCCAGCCTTTGAATTTGTAAGACAAGGCCTGCTATGTAGCCTAAGCTAGCCTTTTCCTTGCCTCTGCCTCCTCGGTGCTGGATTAAAGAAGTGTCTCCGCCCCTGGCCAGTGCTCTACTCTTTCTTGAAATATTTCCATACCCTTATGAAATAAGAGAAGAAAATATTTTCTTTTTAAATAATTTTACCTCATATTTTCAGGTCAGATATTTATCCATATGGTCGTACAGACTGTCATTTCTTCATTGTTGCCCTGTGCTGGTCTTCACCGAGAAGAACTGTGCAGCTTTTTATAGACTCACTTCCCTGGCTTCTCTCAAAGCCTATGGCTCTATGATCCAGTTCTTCCACCCTATGTGTAAGCCAAATCCTGTCAAGGTCTTTGGGGAAAAGATAATCTCATGTCACTGTGGCTCTTCTTCCCTTCTAGCCTTGGGTTCAGGAGGTCATGCTTGGACTTGGATGCTCAGACCATAAACATGAGCTAATAAACACAGAGAAAAAAGATGAACAGAATTGTGCAGCATCCACTAACTATGTTTGCATGAGAAAAACTCACCCTGAGCCTGTGTTAGATATTGTTGGTCTTAGTTATGACTGAAAACATTCCTGGCTTACCTATGTATTAGTCAGTATTGGAGTCAGCCATTCATTAATTGTGGCTTGCTGTTTCTATTGCTGTTATGTAAGGCCCGACTTTTAAAGACCATGACCATTGCTAAGAAGGCTAAGGCCACTCTTCTTCCTCCATCCTTCTCCCTTGTGGCAGTGGTCAGATTCGGGCAGGACTCGAATGAAGAACTGGAAGAAGCCATTGCTTCTTGCTATCTATCCTTGACTAGATTTCTGACTTATGCTGGAATACGAGCATGCCTCACACTAAATCTATTTACCTTTTTAAAAATTTTTTAAATTTTAATTTATTATAATTTATCCAGATTACATCTTGATTGTTATCCCTTTGATTGTATCTTCCTGTTCCTACCCTCCATCCCTCTTCTGTCCTATTGCTCTTCCCAAGACCTCTGACCGAAGGGGACCTCCTTCCATACCATATGACCACAGCCTATCAGGTCTCATTAGATAGCCTGCTTCCCCTTCCTCTGTGTGCCACTCAGCCTCCTTACCAGGGGGAAGTGATCAAATTGAGGGCACCAGAGTTCCTGTCAGAGGCAGTCCCCACTCTCCCATTTGCAGGCAAATGGATGGAACTAGAAATGATCATCCTGAATGAGGTAACCCAGACCCAGAAAGACACTCATGGTATACACTCACTTATAAGTGGATCCCAACATAGATGTCCTCTGAGAGATTACCTTTTTAATTCAATGGGAACAAATGGAGACAGTTGTCTGTGCCAACTTCTACAGGCTCTCCAATTTGGAGCAGGGAATTCTCAAACATGAATAATAAAAATTATTTGCAAATACCCCAGTTTCTTGTAGACTACTGTCCTGTACAAGCCTAGTAAGGTAAGCATGTGATGTCTAAGGCAGGATATCTGTACCTCTTGCCATCTAAGTATTTCATATTAGTCCAATTTTGACACACTTTCGCTCATCCTTAATCATTGATATGGCTTTGCTAATGGACATAATTTGAACTTACATATATTTATTCTGTGCTTACAAATGTTCTGGCCACCGCTGTAATTGGTTTTGATAGAGTGAGCTTGAAGCCTTGGGTATACAAAGCAATTAAAACCTTTTGGCATTTTGCAGTAGTCACTGAGGCATCATAAATTTTTGATTGGGTATGTGATGCACATATTTACGGAACACAAGCAGTTATGATTTATGTGCGTGCAGCTGGGGGATAGCCAAGAAAATGCAAATCCCTTGAGGTTAAGGAGGAACACATCATATGTTCAGCCACTGCTATGGCAGCTAAGTGTTGAATCAAGCTGGAAAACAAAAGTGGATTTATCTTCCTCCCTCTGCAATCACAAGCTTATCTTTCACATTTTTAGTGGAGAGATTTTAAAATGATGCTTGTACTATTTTCTGAGCATTCGCTGATTCTCTTTCTACAGAAATGGCTAGTGTCTTGCTGCTACATTTAACTTCAAAGCATCTGTTTGTTTGTTTGTGTGAAACAGGATTTTTTGGTGTAGCCCTATCTATAGATTTCGGAACTCTGTAGATCAGGCTGGCCTCAAACTCACAAAGATCCACTTACCTCTGCCTCTCAAGTGCTGGGATTAAAGGCATGGGCTACTGTCACACAGCTACATCAGAGCATCTTAAATCTATGGAATTATCATGAAAATGATGTGGAATTACAAATTTGACCTTGAATTTAAAGGTTAAAGCAAGAATCCTCAAGTTCATCTTTTTTCAGGCATCACATGTTCTAGGCCTTGAAAGCGCCCATGAAAAGGATCTTTCTTTAAAACTAATTTATATTATGGGTTCATTGGCAACTTCTTTACAAAGCCCTGTGACTATAATTCTAGCCTCATCTGATTGGGACAGAGATTGATTGTGCTAGAAAGAAAAGCTTGTAGAATGTTTCCTAGCAGAGTGGCCAGGGCAGGGTTACAAAATAAAATCCAGGCCGATCTTTTACAAGTAACACAGGAGATTAGCCAGTGGCCTTTTCCAGAGGAAGCCATCTAAGAAGAATCATCACACTGAGTCCACTGTTGTGCTGTTTGCTTCCTCTGTGGCAGCCGGCTCTGGGCAAACTTTAGCCTGACACCTTGACTTTTCCTGCAGGAGGGATCTGTGTGGTCCCTCCTGTACCACAGGCTTCTTGGTAGGCTCTGGGAGTGTTCCAAGGTGACAAGTGCCTCAGGCTGCTGAGCCAGGAGGGGGGAGAAAATGTCCCTTTCTTGAATCTTTGTAGAGGTTCTTGATACCTTTGTGTCACTCAGAGGTGGAGCCACAAAAAAGAACAAGCTCAGGCTTAATCCTACAAATTATCTATCAAATCTAAGTTCCCCCAACTGTTGGCTGGGCAGGCGTGAGGCTCGGTGGCAAAGGGCAGCATTCTTTTGTGCCAACACACTAATGACTCATGTATCCTTTTCTGTCGTGTCAAGCACACAAAGAATCCTTACCTCCTTTACAGGTAGAGGACTAGCAAATGAGTTCAAGCTTTCAGTTTACACTGTTACATAGACCCTCATCCAGTGTTCCCATTTCGGCCCAGGGTCTTTGTTCTAGTCTCACCTTACCAAGAAGAAAAGTTGCCACACCCCATTACCTGGTCAGGCTGTGAGCCCAGCTCCTTCTTTTCTAGTCTTCAGCCCAAGTGTAGTAATACTCAATAAAACCCTCACAGGCCTCAAGCAATGAAAAAAAAAAAAAAGCTTAAAAAAATTCTCTGCCATGGAAGCTAATTGTGCTTTCTAATTAATTGCTCCAATTAGTCCCACTCTTCTCATCTATGCTACTCTATAACAGTGTCATCGGGGATGCTTCTGGAAGTGCATATTACAGTGATGGTCAGGCACTCGTCAATTACAACTCTTACTGTGTACAATTAGCTTCTCCTCACAATTTTATGGCAGCCCTGGGGAGCATGACAAGCAGCTTAGGTAAAGGCCTGACACTGTTTCATTCCTGTTATTTTGAAAGCAGGAGAGCTTTTACATAAAGTTTATTATAAAATAAATCACCTGAAAAGTACAATAAACAATGCTTTACTCTGCATGTGAGTAACCTGAACGGACTATTACATTTTAACAAACAAATAACAAGTAACACAAAGAGTAGATGATGGACAGTTAAGGAAAACTGTCTTTCAAACGTCTCAACATATTTAGTCATTTCTTACATCTAGGATTTCTTACCACCACCAATAATGAAGGTGAGGTTTGCTAGCATTAGGTGTAAATTGGGACTCATGAGACCTCTTTTTCTCGAACATAATAGCCTTTTCCTTGGATAGCCCGAGATTTTACAATACAATAAAGTTTGCTTTCACATAAAGCCAAGGCAGTGTGGTATTGAATAGTTAGAATTCTTTCTACTGTGACGCAGTCTTTAAATTTACATGATTGATTCCCAGCATGCAGAGACCATGAACGTCCAACTCGAGCATATTCACAGAGTGAATGCCAGATCAGGGAGGAAGCCATCACTGGTGGGCCTGATGTCTCCCAACATCTTCTCTGTCCTTCCTTTCCCCCTAATTAAGGCAGCCAGTGTTGATGAAATCATCCATTGACATCCATCTTTCACTCGTGTGTCTTGAGAGATTGATACTGGCCCCCAACACTTCTTGAAAACAATTTTACTTTTACTGTGGCACTCTTTACATTTCTTTCTCTCTATATCAGTAATTTTACTATGACAGGCCTAGGTAAAGGATTTCTCCATTTTACCCTGAGTTCCTGGAATGTCTTGAATCTGAAGATTGTCGGTTTTCACTATTTTGAAATGTTCTCAGCCACTCTTGTCTCTGATGTTGTGTTGTCCTCATTCTTCCCGCCTTTCTCTCCCAGATCTCAGGAGTATCTTAAGACTTCTCTCTACTTCCTTTACCCTCTCAATTTCTTTTAAAACACATTTTCCAACCTTTTGAGCCTCTGTGCTTCCATATGAGTTGCATTTGTTCCCTTGTTCACTAGTTTTTCCTCCCTGAATCTCTCCTGGATTCTCAACCATTCTGATGCCGTGACCCTTTAATATAGTCCCTCAGGTTGTGGTGACTCCCAGCCATAAAATTATTTCATTGCTACTTTATGACTGTACTTTTGCTACTGACATGAATCATAATGTAAATATTGGATATGCAGGACCTCTGAAACGTGACCCTTGTGAAAAGGGCATTCGACCCCGGAAGGGTATGACCCATAGGTTGAGAACCACAATGCCACTTCTATTATGTTTTTCAGTCATTGAAGTTTTGCTCAGATGTTTTTTAATTTGATATGTCCTTAAAATAATGTATATTTTGAGCCTAATTTACAACCTATTCTTTTAGTCCTTTGCAAATGTGAGCAAGGTTTTATTATTATGCTGTGTATATATGTGTGTGGAGGGTTTCTTGATATGTATGTGTACATGTCTAAGTGAGTTTGCCTGTATGTGCTTGCATACAAAGCTTAAAGGTCAACACTGAATGTTTCCTTCAATTACTTTCTACTCTGTTTTTTGAGACAAGTTCTCTCAGTGGACTTGGAGCTTACCATTCCAGCTAGGCTAGCTGTCCAGTGTGCCCCAGGCATCCTTCTGTCTCCATCTCTCTAGCTTTGGGATCACAAGTATGGCCCCTCTACGTCTTGACTTTTTACACGGGCTCTGGAATCCACAGATCCTTCTCCTTACGTGGCAAGCACTTTACCAACTGAGCCACCTTCCAAGTCTGACTTTTTTCCTTAAAAAGAAAAATATAACATACTAGAAAGGACTGTATATGAATATATATGACTTTCATCGGGTTTTAACAACTTACCATTTAGTTACTTTGACCTTTGTTGCTGGCAAGTCTGCCATCTAGATCCATTACCGATCTGTCTCCATGTCTGATCTTTCTGTAGTCTCTTGCTCTTGTCTTCTTCATATTATTTATTGTATTGCAGATATTATATTGAATATTCACTTGTAGAAATAATTTGATGCCTAGGAGGCTTTCTTCCTAAGGGAGGTTTTATATTTCCTCTCAGTTGCCTGGCAGCTGGTGCCTCAGGAATCACCACAGTCCAACTTCAGGCATGAAGATGATCCCAAGCTGACATTCCAGCAGGAGTCACTTCTCCTTCACGGCTGCCAAGGTGACCCACGCTCCCATACCAGGCTCAAGATTGCAGCATTTGTGACTTGATGGTGTCAAAAGTGCTATGTAAACTCTTGACCGCCCTTTCTTAAACCGGCAAATGTCCCCAGAGGATAGCTGAGCGTTTGCGCTTACTATCCTGCGCAAGGTACAGCATGGCTGGACTCCATCTCCAGAGCAGCACAGTGATGTCATACCCCAACAGCTCTTCCAACTGCCTCTGGTCTCTCTATAGCAAATACTCCAGGTTTCCCTGAGTTAGCACAACTTCTGTAGTCTCCCCTCTGGAACTTACTTCCCTTGCCCCTCCCCTGCTTCCATGTTGTTTATCAGGTTCAGGACTGATTTTAGAGCTAGGCTTATTTTAACCCTTCGGTACAAGGCTACTGTGCGTCTCTGTACTCTGTGAAGCATCTGCCACATCCCCAATGGACTACAGTCCTTGGCATCAAACACATGTGGGGTATTTTCTGTTTGTTTTTCTCTTGTTTTGCTGTTGTCTTGTAGCGGGAAGTGTACCAGGGCCTCTCATCAGCCATCTTGTGGACATCACTTTCTTAATCCTTTCACAAATATTTCTAAGGACAATAACGAAGATTTTTTTTTAATAGAGCACTTCAATACCAAAATCATTTCATTGACTCTAGCAGTGTTCACTCTCCTCCCCCTCAACTCTCCCCTCCTCTAGTCTCCTCCCCTCCCCTCCCCTCCCCTCCCCTCTTCTCCCTTCCCCCTTTTCCTCCCCCTCCCATTCCTTTCCTTCCTTTCCTCCCTCCATCTTTGAGTAGATGCAACTCAAAGAAGACACTGGTTGGAGGTTGGAGGGCGAGAGTCCTGGAGGAAAGTCAAGGTACCTTCCTCACTGTTTGCCTACCCCCAGGTCTATCCGTTATTTCATCCCCACTATGGTTCCAGCTCTTGCCTGAGCACCATCTAGACCGCAACAGCACCATTGCCTCACTTTCTTCACCCCCACAGTGGAAGAGGCCACTGCTGCTAACTTGTGGGTATATTATCACTAAAGGAGAAAATGCAGACATGACCTGGCAGCCAGTCTACCTGGTACACTGTGCTTCGAAGTAAGAAGCACAGCACACCACATCCCTGAGGACTCCCAGAAGTCAGAACCCTGATCCCAAAGCAACGTGAGTAGCCCATAGCTGGCCTGCTGACAAGTCTGTACTGTGCGCATCTCCTTTTACATGCTTAGAGACCGTGGTGTGTGAGCATTCACTGTCCAACCTCAGGTAATGTGCTACCAATCAGTCAATAGGCTTCCACTATATAAATAGTTGCTGACATACAACAAAGCAGATACTGGTCTGCCATCTCCAGTGTGGTTTACCTCCACAGCCTTTACTGGTCCACTGGCAGTGCAATCTTGTGAGGGAATGCCCTGGTAACAGCAGCATATTCCTTTCGGCTTTTTAATTCTTCTATCACTGTTGGTCAGTTCTTCTTACCTTACAGATCTGGTGTGGTTACTCCCCCACTGCTTGTACTTTGCTGTAGTATGGACATACTTTGGCAGGGAGAGTCTTTATTACACACAGGGAGATTATTATCTTGACAAGGCATAAAGTCAAATTCCTGTGAGAAATCACCAAGACACATGCTACTTGTCAAATGAAATGCTTAGAAGGACGATGTCAGAGAAACTGAATAAGGAAAGGACCCCTGAACCTTTACGTCTTAGCATGGAGCTGATACAAGTCAGGGTATGAGGAAAGTGTGGCAGAATAGAACAGAAAACAGTCCAAGTGGGATCCAGATCACGGAGGAACAAACAGTTGAAAATTTTAGAAAAGAAACTGTTTGTCCAGTCTCTCCATGTAAAGTCAGCCTTTGGAATGATTTCCAGTCAAACTAGCAGCACATATGAGTAGCTTGGTCATTCCTGTGCATGTCTTGGAAAATCTTCAAAGTCTGAGAAAACTTTCAAACTATTTGATGTGTTGGCATTTTCAAATTCACTTTACATGTTTAAGCTTGCTGGTCCATAAGCTTGAGCCTCCTGGGAAATTACCCTGTCATTCATGGCAAACAAGCTCTGTCTTTACCGGTGCTGCTCGCAGGCAGCTGACTGAAAGCTGTGCAGAGAATAAATAGTCAGGAAGCTCGTGAGCTATTACATAAGTTTTCAGCAACTAAGGATATAAGGTGGTTACTATGATAAGTTGTTCTTCCTGAGACAGGTTGTCACCTGCAGTTTGGAGGCAACATGGGCTATTGAAACGAGTGAGGAGATGGAAGGTAGAGTGTGAAACTAGTTACTCGGGGATGGGTTATTCATAGCTAATGATGTGGGGTTGGGAGGTTTTGCTCAAGCTCAGTGCTATCGGTTCGGCATTGTCTTTCTGTTCAGTGTGTAATGTCCTGACATGGTAAAGGGAGAAAGCATCGAGTCTGGACACAAGCCTGAGTTAAAGTCCTCCTGTAGCTGTTTGTTATGGGACAAAGAACAAGCTTTCTTGTGTCTTACTTCCTCATCTATATGTTAGGAAGAATAATGCAATTTCTTTTCCTAGATTATGGGGATGACTTAAGAATGAGTAGTTACAAATGTGTGACAATAATAGCTTATATCCTGTACAAGCATTTGCTAGCCGTTCTAATGTATGTGAGCCACTGTCCTGGGGCAGGTTAGGAAATGCTCCTGGGAGGGAGGGGGTAGCCATGTAACCATGCCTCTGGATGGGAATCTTGTGACCAGAGAAGGTCATGTGACTTCCTTCCTTGCTTTTATGTTACTTTCCACTTTCTGATTGCCACTCCTAAAGTTCTGGCGCCCAGTCCCTATAGTATTTGTATTCATTACACACATTCACCGCATGACTCTCTCGGCTCTGTGCCAAAGGTGGAAGTTGAAATCAGTAAATGCTTCCTTTATTTGCCTTATAACTAAGTTTCATTTCCTCCCCTTGCTTTAAATCCGGGAACCCTCGTAATGTATACATTGCATTATGTATACATGAAATAACAAGCTAATAATTGCAAAATGCATTTTTCCCCCTCTTTGGGGCCTTATTAGCAACTGGAAATCTTAAAACGGCCTCTCTTCAGCAGGACTCATCAGGTATTCCTTGGGCCCATTCTGTTAAGGCTCCTGGTCTTGAACATTTTGCTAAAATTCATAGAAAAACTGCTTAAAGGGAAGAAGGTCCCTGTACCCTTCTAGCTCCCTTTATCTACATCAAATGCCAAAAACTGGCCAGAAGTCACTTCATTTACCCTGTGAATAACAGTCCTTCGCTGCTTATTCTTACTGTGTCACCCAGGCCCAGTAATAGTAGGCTTGATGCCCTGCATTCTAATTACTTTGTTATTCTAGAGGTTGCATTAGCTACAGGGCTCCCCTGCACCCACTCACAAATTCCCCAGGAATAGCTAACAACCAAAACCATCTTTTTAACTATCCCTGAAAAACAAAACAAAACAAAACAAAATAATGCTACCAATCTATTTCTCTTATTCCCCCTCCAAGCCTTTTATCATTTAGACCATGCCATCCTATTTTCTCAAAGGGAATTCTTACTTTACGATCTTTATCTTAATTCAGACGTGAGAGACACAGAAGGCTGATCTCTTTTTACTTAAATTCAGGCAAAAACAATACAATCGTGACCCCCACTATTTATTTTATTAAGCGCTTGCAACTATAACTGTCCAAAACAGATGTAAGTAATGAAATTCCAAATACCGAAAGTTATTTTGGAGTTTGAACGTAGGTAATGAAGCCCCTCAGCAGTCAAAGCAAAAGATACACCACACAAAGATCACATTGAATTATTTAGTTTAAGCAGCATTTGGTCAGGTAGGGCCATAGCTGATTGAAAGCAATGAATCTCGAGTGGAAATGTGCTTGCCCATCAAAAGTCACTCTGGCTTGGCATAACAAACACCATGGAGCAAAGAGTTTTAGCTACAGACGTCCATGCTTCACAATTCCAGAGTCTGGAAGCCAAGATCTAGATGCTAGCTGATTTATGTTCTTGTAAGGGATAATCCATGATTTGCAGCCCATAGCCTTCTTGCAGGGACTTTCTTTCATATATTATCATAGACAGAGAGCAAGATCTTACCATCTTATGAGCACCCCAACCTAAGCATTGGACCGGCTCTGTGATGTCTCGCAACTTTAATTACCTTCCAAACGTCCTGTGTGCAAACACCATCACTCTGCATTATAACCCCATTGCATGGATTTAGGGGCAACACAGTTCAGCCCACAGCACCTTAATAAAGTAGAAGACACCAGCCTCAGTCAAGAGAAAATGGTTGCTTGATAGAGGGGTTTGAGAAAAGCCATCCTGACTTTATTTTTAATACTAGCTATTTAGTGCAAAAATATGTCCCTTGACGGAAATGAGTGGTTTTTGAAGGCATCATGATTACTAATGTTCATGGTTATAGATCTAAATCTTTCACGCCCTTTGTCCAAGAGTCCAGAAAAAGTGGAATCGGTTTGTAGATTATTTTTGTCAGGGTTCTTGAAGTATTAGTATGCCTGCTGGTTGCAGTCAATCATTTGGAATATCTACTTAGGTGGAATGGATTGTTTTCAGAACCTTGATAAATCTCATGCATTAACAGAGATTTAATAAATATTTTCTAGGGTCAGTCAATAGGATGCCATTTCAAGGGATAATTTTCTTTTCAACTGAATTATGCAAGAGCCAACAAAATTTAATGTTGATATTTCAGCCATCAGGAACAATCTACCAGGCTCTTTGCTAACTAGAGCCAAGGTTGAAGAAAATTCATTACAGCCCTTTCTTTTCCAAAATTTGGTGTGTGACAAGGCTTATTGCCCTTTAATTAAAAAGGTACTAAAAGGGTTTAAATTTCCATAGAAGGCAGTACTTCAGTTTGACCACAATTCTTGCACCTTGGCAAGGACCAGTGATTTCCCAATGTGTGCCCTTTTATTCTCAGCTCCTGCTCTCCCTATTAATAGCCATTTGCTTGTGATTGCAGTAGCCAGATTTTCCTTATTCCTCCCTGTGTGCTTGCCAAGCAATCAGCATTCATCTCCACAATAAGGTCTATATTGCAAAAGGTCCAGTCTGCTTGAAATCAATTGGCTTTAATTCCCTTTATCAATCCGTGCAGTAGTCATAGCCCTGCCAATGGGACCATAATAATTAAAATCATTTGGCAAACCCCTACTTCCTTTGGGTGCTATTGCAAAAAGAACCATGTAGAAGCTGATGAAGTCCTGGCTGAGTGTGTGTTGTTGATACTGGCACAGCCATATCAAGGACCCCAATGCCTCAGACTCATGGAATTGACAAGGCCTTCCCTCGATCCACGTAACAGTGCTAATAGTGTATACAGAGACTATCAACCACAACTTCCTCTTCTGTGCTGACTACATCCTGAGACAGCTCCTCCTCAGAGATTGGCTAAACCTACTCCAAGTTCAATTTTTATACAATGCATCCACTTCTTTATTCAGTTGTATACAATAAACCCACTTCCTTGATTCAGAGATTTAAAATAAATTGAGGTTCTCAGTAGTTGCTGTAGTTGCAATAGAATATACACACAGCCCACTGGATCCAAGCTTTTCTGTATATGTGTCCTCTTCTCACTATCCATGTTAAATTTCTAAGACCAATTCATGGAAGATGTGACCAAGCCATACAAGATGCAACAGAACAGTGAGCGTATATATATATTGCATCTCAGATGCATCTCCATCTGAGAAATGTCACTTGACTGATGTATGCTTTCTTTGGGTATGTTAAGACCTTTGAGATATTATCTCAACTGGCTGGCACTAGTGTTTGAAGTTATGTTAAAGTAACATGGCCAGTGTGGTTATGAGCCACTGTATGAATAGGGTTATGAGGCCCTATTCCCTCATGTCTGTTTTCTTGAAAAGTCTGCTTCTCTCTAGTAACCCAAGTTTCCACACGCTGGTGACTTCACATTCCATGTGTACTACATCTAAAATACAGCTCTTAATTTCCATTACTCCCTATCCTGTCACTGTAGCCCAAACCTCCAATTTTATCCATTCTAACAGTATTTCTCACCCACCCCGTAGATACTAGGTATCTAGATATATAACAAGGTCATTGCTAGAGTGAGAAGTCTTTTTTTTTTTTTTTTTTTTTGAGACTGTTTTCAGGAATTCTCATTTCCACAGAGATGACATATCAGATGTTACTCAAGTCCCCTTATAGGTATTGTATTTGCATATTACCTAAGCATATTCTCCTTTATGCTTTAAATGTACTCTTTTATAATGCCTAATAGAGTGCAAATTCTCTATAACTACTTGATTTACTACACTGTTTAGGAAAGAATGTCAAGGAAAGGCTGTCCATGTTTAATATAGATACACTTCTTTTTTCTGCAAATACTTTTGACCCATGGTTGGTTGATTTAGAGGAATTGGGACCTAGTTAGGGCCAGCAGTGTATGTAGGTCAAGTCTAGAGCTGCAATAGTTAAGAATGACAATCAAGTAATGAATGAACCACGGGGAGATACGGAATGGTAGGCATTAAATGTTTAAGAATTTCCTCATCAGCATCTTTATCAATGGTTTCCTGGCCTGCATCAGGAATGCTTGGCTGGTGTTAGACAAGAAAAGCACTGAAGACTAGTCAAGTACTCACGTGTTGCCCTTTGTTCCTGTCTTGTTGGTTTTGGCAAGAGCAAAACCACAGCCAGACCGACTGAGACAGCTCCTTAACTCTTGAATGTACTTCCGGTAACGACGGTGTCAACAGACCCTTCTGTGTATCTGGAAGCAGATACCCTATTGGAGTTTATCTCTGAGTAGGCAGTGCCAAGTTGTCTCGGTGTCAGTGCTATTTGGCTATTGTTTATATGTAAGTGGTTCTCCTGTTTTAGCCTAAATAGCTGCTGCTCATGAGATTGTCCTGACTAGATATTCTTTAACTATACAAAGTGAAGTAGTTTATATCCTGAAGTGAACAGGTTTTGCTTGTTTGTTTGTTTGTTTGTTTGTTTTTGAGAAAGGATCTCTTTAACATGGTTCTGGCTGGCCTAGAGCTACCTATGCAGACCCAGCTGATGTCCAACTCACAAAGATACATCAGTATCTACCTCCTAAGTGGTGGGATTAAAGGCCTGTGCCACCACGCCAGCCGTAGATGAACATTTTAAAGCTCATGCTATGATATTGCATAACGTATCGGAAATATAAGATATTGGATAAGGTATGGGAAACCCATAACTGGTTGGCACATCATTTGTTTTCAAAAAAAACAAAAACAAAAAAACAACCTAGTTCTGTTGGCTCTCGCAGCAGAATGAGGAGCACATCTGAACAGAGTGCCGCCGTGCATGCTGGGACATTGTTCCGGTCGCTGTAGTCCAGTCACCACACTGCTTGCTATTCTTCTCCAATTTTCAATCTTACTTTTAAATTTCCAGTTCTTTCGGGTTTTTTTCCCCTAACTTACTGGGTATTGGATTATCAACACAGACTTTGTAGTGGTTCAGCTCAGAGCCAGGAAGTCATTCAGAGAACAGGTTGCAGGAAAGCCAACATCGAGTTACCTCTGACCCGCAGTGTTATCATATGACGAGAGAACCACCTCCCGTGACCTCTTCCCCTGTATTTCAGGCCATAAATAGGTGCCAGGGCCCTGCCAAGTTGGGTCACTGCGGCTCACAAGGGACTGTCAGTTCCTTACAAACATTGCATAGCTGCAAAACTACTATGCCACCCAAGGTGACTCATAACATCTGCTCCTCTTAAAAAGGAAATGTGAGCAGTGTCACCTCTTGGCTAGCTAGCATGATAATGCAGTTATGAGCTTTTTTTATTTGCTGACTGCTGAGAGAAATCCTCAAGAACCAAACAGGAAATCTGGAAAACCTATTGCTGGTTTACCTATTCAAGACAAAGAGGCAGATAGAATGGAATTTCTGAATATTTTTATTATAATTTATTTTTTTATTTACTCATGTATTGGGGAGGGGAAATAGGGTCTCATCATGTGGATCTTGGTAGCCTGGAACTCACAGAAATCTTCCTGCCTCTTCTTCTCAAATGCTAAGAAGAAAGAGAAAGAGGCAGACAGACAGACACACAGACAGAGAGACTATGAGTTGAATTATTTTAGTGATTTTGCTCACATTACCATGCAAAGCCAGATTTCTGCCACGCTGACCACAGATAAGCTCGGGCAATGATTTCATGTGCAATGTTGAAAGCAGAATTTCTTTGCAAGAGACCTCGTCCTCTAATCTTAACACCTCTCCTGGATTCTGCAAGACCCACCCACGGATTTACCCACAGGCCCACCCACAATCCCACTTACAGACCCACCCATGGGCCCACCCACATACCCTCCTACAGACTCACCCACACTATGGAGAGTACTCTATTTTCCTGGTTATAAAATACACCAGGTGTGAATGTTAATCATATCTACAAAAAGCAGCAATCTTTAGGCTAGTGTCTAAATAAACCATAGGTCATGATAGGTTAGACAAAACAGACATAAAACTAAATATCTCACTACTGTGTTTGAAAGGGACAATCCGAATTCTTTGTCATGTTATAGGAGAAGATGGCTTCCAGTGATGGCAAATAGTCACCGCCAGAATCCTCCAGGTTCTGTGTTCATTTCCTGTATGTTCTTGGTCCCGTGCTTTGTGGTCACATCACAAAGATGCCACATCTGCCTTAGGACTACTCTCTTAGCTGACAGAATATTTTTGTTTGTTTGTTTGTTTTTTAGTTTCAGTTTTTTGGGTGTTTTGAGACAGGGTTTCAAAAATGGCTTGTCCCAGACTTGCTTTGTAGACCAGGCTGGCCTCGAACTCATAGAGCTCCACCTGCCTCTGCCTCTCTGACTGCTACAACTACAGGCATGTGCCACTGCTGACAGAATCTTATTTGATGGCTTTATTATAGTCTAATTCCTTGCTTTATATTGTTCAAATGTGTGTACATTTCAGCCATCTGGGACACCTAAAGCAAGACTTAAAAAATTTATCTTCAATTATAGCCCAACGTATATTCTATGAAACATTCCATTCTGCACGACTCTCAGCATGGGGTGGGAGGTAGAGAAGGTTCTATGACCATGCAAGTTTGGGAGACATTGGTTATCAGCCCTCTCTTTCGAAGATTTATCATCAGTCATATTGAAGGCTTTTGTTACTCCTGTAACAAAAAGCTAGCTAGACTGAGTTTTGACTTCCCATTTCCCAGACCCCTGGCTGTGGAAACATGTCCCTTATTTTTCTTTTCAGAATCCTGCAAAACTGAAACTTAAAGTTTGTACAAAACTCCCTGACATCAATCAATCACTGATACCAATCACAGGTGTTGGTTTAGGTGACCTGTCCCTCTGGTCATTGTCATGATTGCTGCAACTGTGAGGTGTGTTGTAGAGCAACTTACTGCAGTCCTTAGGGGCTTAAAATCATACTCATTTATTAT